>NC_063163.1:49310241-49613271 GCF_023159225.1 Perognathus longimembris pacificus
CATTTGCTGTGGGTGGGATAAATGGTATGAAAACTGCAGTAAGCTCTAGGTCCGGAGGTTGATAGTAGCATATGAAGAAAAGCTTTTTTCTTCTTTAGAAGGACCTAAACAAAGTGGCCTGATTAGGGCTGTCACATCCATAAATCCACATGTCTTAACTAAAGAAGTAGAGGTGGCTTCATGACCAGGATCCAGGCCAGCTTAGCCACTGGCTGAGTGTCTGCCTCTACAGGATTATGTTATCACTGCCAGATGGGGTCCACCATGCAAAAGTATATTTTAAGACCCACAGAGGCAAGAACAGGCTCAGAGAGAAGGGAGAGAGAAGAGCATGTGCTCTGACAACATAGTTCTGCACACATCCAGGTCTAAAAACACATGGCAAAGCTAAAAGCTAAGAAAGAGAGCCAACTAAATTAACCAAGAGCAAATTCATTCCTTACAGATGCAACTAAGTATCACCTACAATTTAGGATCCTTAATGAGATATTTTTTAATTAAAAAGTTATAAAACAAAAAATAGTCCCAAATGAAACAAAAATGGGCATGTAAATAAGTTATTGAAATTGAAACATTATGCTACTTTGCCAAAGTTTAGATCAGCTCAAGTAACTTGGGAGTAGAGTCTACTGGGTTTTTTAAATACAGGATCATGTCATCTGCAAATAGAGAGTTTTACTTCATCTTTCCCTGTTTGGAACCCCTTTATATTTGCATCTTGCCTTATTGCTCTAGGTAGGAATTTGAATACTACATTGAAGAAGAATGGAGAGGAGGGCATGCTTGTCTCATTCCTGATTTTAGAGGAAATGGCTTTAATTTTTCTCCATTAAGTATAATGCTGGCTGTGGGTTTATCATATACAGCCTTTATTATATTCAGGAATGTTCCACGGATTCCTAGTTTCTCCCGATCTTTCATCATAAACGAATGTTGGGTTTTGTCAAATGCCTTTTCCATGTCTACAAAAATATTGATGCGATGAATTACATTAATTGACTTGCATATATTACAGCAGTTTTGCATCCCTGAAATGGATCCTATTTGACCATAATGTATACTTTTTTTTGATGACTTGTTGAAGTTGATTAGCCAGAATTTTGTTGAAAAGGTTTGCACTAATGCTCATCAAAGAAATGGGTCTATAGTTCTCTTATTTTGATGAGTCATTGTCTGGTTTTGGGAGGGGGTTATGCTGGCTTCATAGAATGAGTTTGGTAGTGAACTTTGTTTTCAACTTCCTTGGAGAGTTTGAGGAGTATTGGTGAGAGTTCTGCTTTGAAGGCCTTACAGAGTTCAGCTGTGAATCCACCTGGTACTGGGCTTTTCTTGGCTGGGAGATCTCTATTTGCTTGAACTTAGGGCTTAGGTGCTGTCCCTGAGCTGTACTTTAAGGCTAGTGCTCTACTACTTGAGCCACAACTCCACTTCTGGCTTTTTAGTGGTTAACTGAAGATAAGAGTCTCAGGGACTTTCCTTCCATGACTGACTTCAAACCACAGTGCTCAGATCTCAGCCTCCTGAGTAGCTAAGATTCCAGCTGTGAGCCACCAACACCTGGCAACTTGATTTATTTTTACAACAATAAAGGAAAAATATAAACACATTTTTGGGTAGTTATAGTGTAGATTGATACATATACTTCCCCTCACTTTATATGTGCAAGAGCCCAAGGTCACACAGCCTACAGGATAGGCTTCCCAGGGGATGGGAGACAGATGACAGCAGGACTCTCATTCATTCTTCTGGAGAAGAGTCCACAGCAGAATATCCACAGCTGCAGATGGAAGCCATTACATTTTTATTGCTTTTACTAGTGCTCTATCACTTGAGCCTAATCTCCAGCCCTGTTTTCTTACTGGTTAGTTTGGCGATTGATTAGAATCTCAAGGACTTTTCTGACCAAGTTGGCTTTGAACACAATCTTCCACATCCCAGCCTCTGAATATGTAGGATTACATATATGAGCTATCAGTGCTTGGCCCTTTATGTTTTTCTGTCTAAACAAGCCTTCACTAAATGAAACACAAGTTTTAAAGTATGTATTGTTTTGTGCATTTATGCATACATTTCATTTTAAAGAGACAACTCTAGTTTTTCAAAGATTCCCAGGGATTGTTCTTGGCGCAAGGGAACAACAAAATGCTAAAGTTTAAGGTCTACAATTGCTAGTATAATTTCTTCATCAGCCATATACTATAGTTAACAAGGGATGATAAACACGAACAAGAATTTGAATCTTTGTTGTTTTTAACAATGTTTAAAATACACACATATATAATCTTATTTTAGTGGCAAATTGTTCTTAAATTCATATTATGCTAAGGATAATGCTAATTATCTGTACACATATATAATTAAGATTTTTTTAAACCGATATGTGTGTATATAGCTTGCAAGTATAAGTGTATGGCTGTATATGAGTATGTGTGTGTTTAAGAGCTATAAAAAGGAGCAACACATTTACTTGATTCATGTTTGTAGATGACTTCTCAATTTGAGAAAAATATTTCTTTGTAGAAATTTCATTAACCTCATCACAGGAGATGATCTGGAAAAGTTTAATTTGCCTCATCCTACTTTAAAACAATATGCCATTTGAACATAATTTGATGCTGATAATTTCAGATCCAGAAGATGTAGCTCCTGCTATGCCATGAGTGTAAACAGAGAAAGAGAAGCTCTAATCCAAGAGCCAAGGGGCTGGCTTACTACCTATAAGTAAACCTCTAGAAATGTCTAGCACATCCTCCAGAGAGCTGTACTGCACAAGTCACAGGGAGATTCACTGATGGTATCTACTTACAGCCCACTCTGTCATACTAAAGATGTTGGATCTAAACATTCATATTCCATTTAGAAATTTCTGGCAAAGTTAGCTTCCAGTTGTTATTGAGAATATCTCAATACATAGGCTCCCCCTTTCTTTCCACCTGTAGAACATTTCCCATTTGCTCTAATACTTAACAATGCATGCAAAGTTTAACAAGGAGAAAAAGCAATAGGATCTTTATGGGCAACTATAGTTTCTAACAGTTCACTATTTTTTGATAGGTTAGTATTTTTATTAAACTTTTTTCTTTATTGTCAAAGTGTGGTACAGAGGGGTTACAGATTCATATGTTAAGCAGTGAGTACATTTCTTGTTCAACTTGCTTAGTATTTTTAATAGTGCACTCCAGCCTCACTTGGTGTTAGTTATTTTGAATGTGGGATCTAAAGGAGTTCTCTGCCTTGGCTGGTCTGGAACTGGGATCTCCTGCAGGTGTTAGTTCCTTGAGCAACTCTAATCATCCACATGAGCCATTGGTACCCAGCTTCACTGAAACTATTAATTCAATGAAGTCAACTAAACATAACATGGAGAGAAGGCAACATGGAGAGAAAGCAAACAAAAAAATTTCCCCTTGTTCCACAAATAAAAATAGGACAAGTTAAAACTAGATTTTCAAACTTTATCCCTTGTGTATTACATGCTATATACACAACTATGAGACGACAAGAGACGTGTGTGGCTGGCACCCTATAGTCCCTCTTCAAAGAACTACCTCAGTAAGTCATTAAAATAAACCACTTACTAATGAGAAAATCATAATCGATGGAAAACATTTCCCCAAGTGATATATATTACAAATGGAGGCTAGATCTAACTCCAACTCTGCTCGATAACAAAGTGCATGCCCCAGGGCCCGTAAAAAGGCAAAAGTTGGCTCTGCAATCCTCTGAGGTAAGAAGGTGAATGTGAATGTGGATGAAGAAATAGATGCAATTTAGATACCACACAGACAGATTGAAATGAACTTCATAAAATAAATGTTATGGTTTTCACTGAGCCAACATTTTAAAGCATGAGACTAGGCTCAAAATATTTTTCAACTGAATCACAATTGCTTGGTCAATATGAGATTCATTTTATGCTCAACTCTATCAATTTCTAAATGCCCCAAGGTCCAGTTCAAATAAATGTACATGCTTTTACCTTAAGACAATTAAAAATACTCTGACACATGAGTGTTCACATTGAATCAAAAATAAAAATATGTTGTATTTATAATTAACTTCCCAAGGTCAAGCTATTATCCCAGATCTCTAAGTGATAAATTTCACTGAGTGTGAAAAAATCCAGCCAACTTTGCAGAACACAGTATAAATTGACTTACCTGAATGAATACTGTACTTCTAATTTGGAAAGTACTTGGCTTGAAAAATACCTTCCAAAAAAAGAAAGAAAAGTAAACCTGGCTGCTAGTGGCTCATATCTATAACTTTAGGTTCTTAGGAGGCTGAGAGTTGAGGACCAAGATGCAAGAAAGTCCACACTGTCCATGAGATTCTTATCTCCAGTTAACCAGCAAAAGCAGAGGTATGGTTTAAGTAGGAGAGGTCTAGCCTAGAGAGAAAAGGCCAGGCTAGAGCATAAGGCTCTGAATTCAAGCCCTAGGACTAGCACACACACAACAAAGGAAACAATATGGAAATGAGCATTGGTTTCATATTAAGTCAGTCATTGTTATTTGATATTTTCATTAAAATATTTCCATAATACCATGTATATTTTATTAAAGATCTATGGCACATTTAGAATTTTAAACTAGACTATACTCATCCAATGAGCATGAATTGGTTGGATTTGAACTAAGTTTGTAAGACAGCTTGAAATGCAAATCTATGACAAATACAATATTAATTATGAAATGATTTATATGATGGTCCAATTAAAGTAGTTGTATAGAAATTAATCATGAGCAAGGTAATCTAAGGACTTGAAGAAGTCTGATGTCTAGCAATGGCCTCTGGAGGAAATAGGATCTGTAGTTTCTATTGGAAAATAGAATAATTGAACTGGAAGCAGTAATGAAAGACATAATGAAAACATGGCTGAATTTTTAAAAATTCTTTATAATATTCTTCTAAGTCTACAACTAGAAGAGTGCTAGGAAGATAGTCCATATTTTTAATGATGTAATAAATAAATTAAAAGTTGCTGTCAGCCAGAGTTTATTCAAATTTTTACTTTCAGTTAGCAAGTACTTCCACAATTCGCTGGATATTTCAGGATATATGCTTTTGTTGCTCCAAATAGATTAAGCAGTGTCTTGGTTTTTTGATCCAACTGTGCCAGATTTTCTGCTCTAATTTATTTACACAGATTTTTTTTCCTTTATTGAGAAGATTATATTCCTAATATAATCAGGCACCAGACTGTCTCTTACATGCCACATTCAAATTACGCAGTTTGAAAGCATTGCTAACTTAATCCACCCTAGAGAATTTCTGCATAATTACCGTGGCATAATCAGTGAAAGCAAGAAAATATACACGGAAAAGGACATGGTAGAATTGGCTCCTGGGAAATTGTTGAAGCCATTTGTCAACTTGGATTTCTGGAGCTGACATTAATAAAAATAAATAAATGATACAAACCTATAATTCAATGATTTATATTACAAAACAAATGTGACACACACTCAAAACTAATCACTTTCTAATTATTTCACTACGTTTTGCTTCTCTCATCTCTGAGCCACACTGCCTGCCCAGTTTTTTGCTGGTTATTTTGGAGATGCAGTCACAGTCACTTTTCTACCCTGGCTGGTCTCCAACCTCAATCCTCTGGATTTTAGCCTTCTGAGTGGCTAGGATTATAGGACTAAGTCATGCTACCCCCTTAGTGTGTGTTACATTGCATGGGGTCTGGTGAAAATCACTGTGGAGATTTTAGTACAATTTGTGCAGTAGAAAGTAGAGCAGGAGGCAGCAGCTGTACACCCAGGTGATAGAATCCCAAATCAGCCACTTAGAAGCCTTCAAAGACAAAAATGCCAAGAATCAAAAAAGGAACATGTATGTCTAAAAACGCATGTGCCTCTGGACAAGTCACTACATGTTATTTCCTCTAAGAGCATAGATTTCAAGAGAATGCCAGAGGATCCGAAGCATTGTTACCATTTAAACTTGCTTTGTTTCACCAAAGCTTAAGCATATTGCAGGAAGTGGTTCTTTACCTTATTTATTGTGAAAAATAAAATGTTCTTTGGTCCATTCCTTTTATTTTTATCTAAAAGTTTAAAATCTAACTTATCTTTTGCAGTTACAGCCTTTATTTTTTCCCAGGCTTCTTCGCAGTGTTTTCTAATTCATTTAGGAGACCCATGTTTAAGCTTATGCACCAGAGAGCTTAGTCTGTCATGAGCAAAGTAATTTAACAGTCTCTACCTGATGTAAAGGTTAAATTGGCTTAAGAAGAAAGAAATGAAATGCCACAGATACAATAATTTATTTGTTGGCTATGCTTAGAATCAAACCTAGGGCCTCACATGAGCTAGAAAGATGGTCTACCAGGAAGTATCTGTTTCTTAGAAGGATTTCATAGTAAAAGTCTTCCTATTGGTTGATTGCATACCTTCCAAGTAGAGAATAAGTTTGCTAAGCACTAAATGTGATTCTTCTATTTATCATGTCTCCACAAGAATATCCATGCACACTCAAAAGACAGTTGTCACTGGAAAAAGTTCCATGGCAATGTTATCAGTGTTGTCATTGTAGCTTGAACCATAGCTTGTACACAGATGTTTGCTTTTCCATGTGTTATTTCTATATGCAACAAGTCTTAGATCCTGTAAAAAGATTACTGCCAATGTGGCATGTTTTAGATCTTTAATCTTAATTTACTAAGAACCTACTACAGTAAAGGGAGTGGTAGCTATAGTTTAGATCTTAAATGTCACCAGAGACCCAGGTGTTGAAAGGTTGGTCCTGGCCTATGGAACTATTGGAACATAGTGAAACCTTTAGGAGGTAAAATCTAGGTAAGTCATTGAAGGTAGGCTCTAGAGGCGATATTAGAGCCCCAGGCACTCGTCTTCTGTTCTGACACCATGAGGTGAACAGGCCTACATGCCCCAAGCTCCACCTTCACATTGCATTACTTTACCAATTAGCTCAAGTGGTAGAGCACTAGTCTTGAGCAGAAAAGCTCAAGAGCTCAAGGACAGCACCCAGGTCCTGATTTCAAGCACCAGAACACACACACACACACACACACACACACACACACACACACACACACACAGAACAACAGTGTATTGGAAACCTAATCTTTGCCTTTTTTTTTCTTTTTAGGATCAGGGTGCTCTTCAAAAGAAAACTTACCTTTATTTTTCAAACTGGTCATATTTATTAATTATCTGAAGCAAAAAAAGATTTTTTAATTAAGCATTTGATTAAAGTTTGTTAATCTCAACATTTTGTTCGGCACTAGAAACTTACATAAAGATACACAAAATTAAAGAATATTCTTGTGTACATTTATAGGTGAAGTAATTAAAGTGAAAAATGAAGAATCAATTCTCTTCACATTTAATTACTTATTTCTATGCAGCTAGAATTATGATATCCACTATTAATCAGATAATGACCAATGTGTTACTTGTTTAATATTTAAACAGAGTGAACTTGGGAATGTCTGTTCTCAAATTTTCTTTGGACAAAGAACTTCCCAAGATTCTGTTTCTCTGAAAGCTGAAATGATGTAAATATAAAATAATAAATGTATTCTTACACTTCTGATAGGGAGACAAAAGATTCTGTTTCTCGATACCCATTTTATAGTTTAGCATTTCAATATTTCACATTATTCTATTTTCTTACATTCAATGATCGTAATTATGCCATCTTCAGCACCTCTTCATCGCCTTCTCCTTTCCCTCATCTTCTGTCCTGCTGATTGCCTGCCCCAAACAGAGCCTTTTAATATTTATGTCATTTCCCCCCCCCTTTTAGCTTGAGCTATCATACATAAAATAAAACATCCAAGGTTTGGCTTTGTGAATCTTGTTTATTTCACTTAGTGTGATGATCTCCATTTCCATCAATGTTCCTGCTAATGACACAATTTTATTATTCTATCATGTACATATAACACACTTTCTTTTTCCATTCAACCCATGGATAGGAACTGAAGCTGACTTCCAGGACACCACAGGAAATAGATATGAAGCCATCTCAATTCTATGCTGATTTAGATTCTTTAGGGATATATATGCCACAGAAGTGTAAGTAGATCATGTATTTTTTTTTGTTTACAAAACTCCATATAGGTTTCTATAGCAGTTGCATTGGTTTATATTTCCTCCAACAATGTATGAGTATTTTTTACCTACAGCATCATCAAGACTTATTGTTTTATGTTTACCATTCTAACTGGTATTGAGTTAGAATCTCAACATGGTTTTGATATGAACTTTCGTAATGGCTTAATCAGTTGAAGTGTTTTCCTTGTATGTCTAACCCTTTTGTATTCCTTCTTTTGAGAACTGCCCACTCAATGCATCTTCATTATTTATTGAGTTATTTCTTTATCTTTTCATTCATTGATATACACTTCATTCATTTACATATGAATTCCAGGTTGGATACATATTATGCGCTTTCTCACACTCTGTAGGTTATATCCTCGCACTGGTCATTGTTTCCTTGGATGTGCAGAAGCTTTTGCATTTTATACAATTCCACTTGCCAATTCTTCCTATTATTTCCTAGACTATTAGAGGTTTTTGAGATAGGCCTATATATTGAAATGCTTTCCTTGTTTTTCTGTAATGGTTTCAGAGTTTTAAGTCTTGTGTTATGATTTGGTCCATTTCAATTGATTTTACCTCGGCAGTGCGAGCCAGGGATCTTCTTTTTTTTTTTTTTCTCAAATTTTTATTATCAAACTGCCGTACAGAGAGGTTACAGTATCATACGTTGGGCATTGGATACATTTCTTTTACTGTTTGTTGCCTTGTCCCTCATGCCCCCCTCCCTCCCCCCCTTTCCCTCCCCCCCCCAGGTGTTCAGTTCACTTACACCAAACAGTTTTGCAAGTATTGCTTTTGTAGTTATTTCTCTTTTTTTACCCTATGTCTCTCGAATTTGGTATTCCCTTTGAATTTCCTACTTCCAATACCAGTAAACACGGTTTCCAATATACTCAGATAAGATTACAGAGATAGTGTAGGTACAAACATAGGAAGGTGATACAAAACATTATCAATAATAGAAACTACACATACACATAGGACGTTGAAAGTAGTTACAACTGTGATATATCACTTGTTTCCATAACATGGAGTTCATTTCAATTAGCATCATCTTATGTGTTTCTAAGGGTATAGCTATTGGGCCTTGTGATGCTCTGCTATGGCTTGCCTAAACCTGTACTAATTATTCCCAATAAGGGAGGCCATAGAGTCCATGTTTCTTTGGGTCGAGCCAGGGATCTTCTTTCAGTCTTCCATGGGAATATGCACTTTCCCAATACAATTTGTCGAACAAGCTTTCTTTTCCAATATATATTTGGGCACATTTGTTCAAAGTCAGCTGGATCTAACATATTTTTGGATTTTCCATTCCATTCTGTCATTCTACAGATCTGTTTTTGTGCCAGTTTGATGCTGTTTGCATTACTACATCTGTAGCATAATTTGTTGCTTTGGGAATTTTCTTAGAGTCAGCTATTGAACATGCACAGAAGAGTCTGCTCAGTGTGATTTTCATTTTCTCTCTCAAAGTTCAAGTTGTCCTTTAAGTAGAGTTAGGTCTATTTTTCCACAGATAAAAATTCGTAGCATTCTCTGGCTTTTTACTGATCAAACACCTGGATACAATAACTAGAAGGCATACCTCTTAAACTATAGCTACAAGTAAAATAACAACAGTGGTAATAATAATAATAACAACATATAGTAATAGCTATCTTTTCTCTGACTATGTTTAGGGATAGATAATATCAAATTTTCTTCTCTTCATTTTAAATGAAAACATTTCCAGAGATGTGGATGTCATCAAAGTCTTAAATTTTTGGGCTGAGAAAGGAATTTTTATTATATTTATTTTCTGTAAGTAGTTATACAAGCGGTCACCAGTCAACAAATAAGTTTATAAATACAATGCAGCTTGATCAATGTCACCCCTTTCACCATTCTCTCCCATCCCTCCAACCTACACCTTTCCTTCAATTTTCCTAGTTTCATAGGATATGCATTGAATATTATGACTATATCTTCCTCCTCTTCCCCTCTTCTTGAGAAAAAAACTTGTTAAATGGATGGAACAAATCATATTGTTTGAGAAGGAATTGGACATAAAGAATCTTTACTGAAAAGTGTAAAAGTTTTCAGAACTTAATGGTGAAAGCAATAACCAATTCATAGTAGACAAAAGTCAAGCAAGCAAGAAGCCTTGAGTTGAAATAGCAGTACACACAGAAAGAGACAGAGACAGAGAGACAAAGTCAGAGACAGTGAGACAGAAAGAGAAAGACTGCGACAGAAAGACACAGAGGAAGCATGCTCAGATGCCTGTAATGGAAACAGTGAAATTGTTTAGAGAATGAATAAGAGGAGAGAAGAGTGACAAGGGACTGTAAGTCTGAGGATATTTGATTGCATGAAGAAGAACAGAGCAGTGGAGTCTATGTGCTAATTAATATACCAAGCAAAGAGAAACCCTGTAAGTCTGTGAAAGAATAAACAGAAAATACAACCTGCCATAGAGGGAGAGGAACCAAGTCACAGAAGAGGAAACTCAATTTGTCAGTGATGTAGTTCCTAGTTCAAAGCGGACACTCCATCTTCCAGTCATTTTCATGAAGTCACATTATTAAATAAAGTTAATTAAATCTTTTCTCCAAGCAGATCATATACAGATATCATATAATTCAACTCCAAAATTTGACTGCTGTGTGAATGTATAAACTTGTCATCTTTATAAACTACAAATTCTCTTCCCATCTTGCACTGGAATTTACCCATAATAAAAAAAATGGTAGGGCTGGGGATATAGCCTAGTGGCAAGAGTGCCTGCCTCGGATACACGAGGCCCTAGGTTCGATTCCCCAGCACCACATATACAGAAAACGGCCAGAAGCGGCGCTGTGGCTCAAGTGGCAGAGTGCTAGCCTTGAGCTGGAAGAAGCCAGGGACAGTGCTCAGGCCCTGAGTCCAAGGCCCACGACTGGCCAAAAAAAAAAAAAAAAAAAATGGTAATTTTATTTAAAAACAGACCTTGCTATATGCCAAGCAGTATTTTAATTACTTCCTCTTCAACAACTAATTTATTCTTCACAACAATCCTGGAAGTATGAGGCACTGTTATTTTCATTGGTATAGAGCAGTCTGTGTACTCAAGGTCAAATGGGCACAGTACCTCATAGCCATAGTCTTTACTATAGCTACAGCCTCTAATTTCCACTCTTCCATGAGTTAAGCAGTATCCATTTTTCTCCCCATGATTTGAGCAGCATACACATTACCTCAGAGTACAAAGCAAAATACAAAGACTCTGTTAGGAAATGTAAACTACGATCTAAGTGTGAGTTAAAGAAAAATGGAAGATAGTACATTCGTATAATTTATCAAAATGCATCCGATACACACATTGAGACCTGACATTATCCTCCATTGTTGAGTTTCCACAGGGTTTGTGGAAAGAATTGATGGTGATGGAAGTGGAATTCCAGGCCAGAATTAGAGTCGGGAGCCAGCAGTCTATTTAGGGAGACAGAGAGAATGGCCCAGGGAGATTAGCAACACAGACCAAAGAAGGATCTCTTTCCATCCTCCGGATTCTCTAAATCTGTGAGAGCATTTCAACAGTAAGCCTGGACCACAGGAATGTGGCGCCTCTCCCTGGGAAAGAAAAGAAGGATTGTGCCTTAAGCACAAAAAGTCAAAGATCCTAAACATTAATAATTAAGGCAAAAAGCCTCTCTTTCTGTCTGTCTAGATCTTTCATCAGCTGCTAATTAAATGAATCCCAAGCTCTTAATCACTTCAGAGAAAATAATGATCATCAATCTATTCACAGATGGATGTGTTTATTTGTTGAAATGTCTGGGTTTTCCTGCCAGGATAAAGATTCCGTTCTACCAAATGCCTCTTTCAGCTCAGCCTTGTTCCAAGACCGAGAAAAGCCTTCAAGAGGCAGCATCCACGTGCATCTAAGGATTTGATATCTGCCCCCCATTAATGCTAAACTGAATGCTTTTCAGGATTCCTTGAATATACCTCAGAATCAGCCCTGAGATATATCTGAGGCTATCTCTTTGTCCCAAAGACCCTGACTAAAACAGACAGTCATCAACAAAAGTCGTATGCTAGTTTGTTGTTGTTTTTTCTATAGCATGAAAATAGTGCAATGGATGTTCTCTGGCCCCCAGCTCTGTTAACCCTGTCCTGGCAAGTCAAAAGTACTTCTCATATACAAAGTCTCTTTGTACCTGTTAATGCCGTGTCTAAATGAAGTAGAGTATGGAATACAGAAAAGGCAACTGGAACAATATCTGGTATAGAACTATTCTCAGAGAATAGTATGGCTGTCACTTCCTCTCTTGTCCTCATTTAAAGATAATTCGCTCTCTTCTCCATAATCTCCTATTAGAATATTTTAACTATGTACGATTGGATATTCAGTGTTTGGGTTCCTTCTGTGTTTGTTTTCAGGCTTTTTATGCTAGGTTTCGTTGGTGTAAATAGATCAATACACATTGGTTGAGTTTTAAATGCAAGTTCTGGATGTTTCCATGCAACTTTATTTTTGTCATGGGGCTTGAACTTAGCACTGTGTTTGAGCTCTTCTGCTCAAGGCTAGTCTAGTACTCTACCACTTTGAGCCACAGCTCTACTTTTAACTACTTTCTAATTGTATGATTCAACTGAGAAATTAATTTTCATCATCCCTTTCCAGCTAGCATGAATTTATGTATTTTCACTGTTAAACTCAACATCTACTAGAATAGCATCTCTCCTAGTCTAGTGTATCTTTATTTTTCTTCCAATTCTAACTGGCTTTGCTACCTCTGTCTGTCTTGAGTGATTTGAAACCTTCTAGCTGTCTCTCTCTCTCTCTCTCTCTCTCTCTCTCTCTCTCTCTCTCTCTCTCTTTCTCTCTCTCTCTCTCCCCCTTGGAAAAAGCATGGGAACCTGAAGTGTGACTCAACCCCCATGGGCTCCCCTACAGACTGCATACTAAAGCAGCAAAGATCTTATTTATCTTTTTAAATTTACTTATTTTCATATGTCCTGGGGCTTGAACTCAGGGCCTTGCACTCTCATTTGGCTTTTTCACTCAAGGTTGGTCACTGTTCCTGAGCTTTTGTGCTCAGGCTAGCACTCTACTATTTAAGCTGTAGTTCTACTTCTAGGGTTTTTGGTAGTTAATTGGAGATAAAAGTCTCAAGGACTTTCCTACTCAGGCTGGCTTTGAACTGAGAAATTCAGAACTCAGTCACTAGGACTACAGGTATGAGCCTCCAGTATCTGGTTGGTCCACTTTCTCTGCTTGGGCATTAGACCAATCGTTATAGGAGGCTACATAGTGTGGAAAATTAGATAGAAACAACTACTTGAATGAGTGCAATGTTCTGTGATGAGACATTTTCTGGTGAAACTGAGTGAGCAGCTCTGTTTTTTATCTTGATGTCTGTACACAAGATGTCTAAGCTCTCATACTCCAGCCCATATTTCCTTGAGGAAAATGACTAGGTAACATCTGGAGGAAGACTTGGAAAAGCATAACACAAAACTAAAAGTCCACAAGGGAATATGTGGAAAGACATGTAACGTTGTCTACTTCAAAGTGTCTTCTTTTTTCTTATAGGCGGTGATCTTTGCAGACAGCCTGAATACCAATACATCATGTACCCACCCTTGATGTCCATTTCCTCTTAAGGCAATGCTCTCAAGCCAGCATCCTGGCCAATTTGTTGGTTTTTTCCTCCCTTTTCCAAAGAGTGATTGTGGAGAAAATCACAGCATGTTAGAATTTATCTTCAGCACAATCTAGCTACGCACTTAAAGCCCTTATGGTCACAAAACAGTTTCAGATAAAAGCTTAATAAATAAGAAAAGTCCAAAGCCAAGTTCCCAATGTTTTGGGGCACAGGTGACTCCTTATCAATACATTTCTTGAAATTTGGGGAAATTCGCTCCCAGGATAATAATGTGAATGAGTTGGAAATATATGTTTAAGGTCCTGCTTTAAAATTTAGTTTTCACTCTAGGCTCCAAACTACAGAATTGTGTAACTGGTGAAAGAAATTAAAACAAAGATGGAAAAATAAGAACAAAATTATTTTCAAATAAAGTCCATTGTTTGAGAAGAAATATTCCTCCACCCAAACTAGGAACTGACTGTGAGGAAAATATGTATCCTCTTAACCTGAGAAAGTGGCTCTGGGTAAGAAAGGGTGACAAAATAAAACACAAAGCAAGAAGAAACGCAGGTGAGCCAATAGAGCATGGGGAGGACCTGTGGTAATGTGAGAGAGAAGAATTTAAAGAATATACAACAAAATATTTAACATGAGAGAGAGTTTGTAGTGATGTTGTCTCCTATTTCTCCCACAAGCTCTTAACTGAAGTCTATATCACTTATGGTTTAGTGTTTTGTCTGAGAGGATTTGAGATGAGAGAGATACAAGTATCTTTTTCTTCCCCAGTGGAAAGAAGAAAAACCCAGCCTGCAAGTGAAGGCCAAGGGATTAAGAACAAAAAACTTGAATTTGAATTACAGTGAAATGGAAGTTTACCTGGTCAGCTATTATAGAAAGGGTGCTCCCTTTTATGATGATATGTGTGTATGTATGTATGTATGTATGTATGTATGTATGTGCGTGCTGCTGGTCCTAGTGTTTCAACTCAGGGCCTGGGCTCTGTCCTGGAGCATTTTTTTGCTCAAGGCTAGCACTCAGGTATGAGTCACAGCTCCACATCCAGCCTTTTGGTAGTTAATTGAAGGTAAGATTCTCAGAGACTTTCCTGCCTAGGCTGCCTTCAAACTATGATCCTCAGATCTCTACCTCCTAATAAATTATTCTTATCTTGTAAATGAGGTCATTGTGGTTCATAGGTGTGAAATAATTTGCTAAACATTACAAGCCACAGAATTCTACCTCCAAGTTCATAACCATTCTAATGAGTTAGCTTCATGAGGGCATGACTTCAATGTGTCTTCAGATAATCTAGTTTTATATTCTGTCTAAATTTTTTTTAAGTAATTTAGTATACTCATGACAAAGCATGGGTTAAATATGTGCCACCATGATGTAGTTTAGGCTGGGCGGAAAAAAGCCTGGAACATTGAAACAGGGAACTGGACCATTTCTCTAGTATTTCAGAGGCAAATGGAAAAGTATTTGAAACATAATTTTTAAAATCTCCCTTTTGATTACAATTTAGTGGTGAAAATAATATACAAAGACAAATTTAGGGTGTTTGCCAGCTCCTCTACACTCTCTTTTACCTGAACTGGTTTTGTTCTATTATTTAGTTTTCTCTTTGTTCCCTCAAAGGGTTGGGTTGGTTTTGTTTTTGTTTGTTTGTTTTGCAGTACTAGAGTTAAACCCATGGCCTCCAGGACCTCCAGCCTTCCAGCCAGGTAGTCTACTACTCTAACACAGCCCATTCAAGTCTTCTTGGTTTTTAGCTTTTGTTTCCTTGAGAAAAGTTATTGATGTGTAGTCTAGGATGATTTTCACCTTATGGTCCTCCCGTGTCTGTCTCCTGTATGCTAAGATTACAGGTGTGTATCCCCCACACCCTATAAAAGTTTCATTTTTTGTAGCAAAAGTCTCCTTAGAATGTTTCTCCCTCAAAGCATAAGACCAACCCTCCCCCCCAAAAAAAAACACTTGAATTATGAAATCAGCACACTTTAAAATAAAGTGAACCTTCTGTTAAAGAGGAAAAGGGAAAAGGTGCTTTTGAGCTACAGGTATAGTTACTCAGTAGGGTGAAATCTGAGAATAAGATTTAAAATCAGCCTGGGCAGAAAAGTCCAGCAAAATGTTGCAGTAGAGGCATGGCTAAGGTCATATAATGCTATCTATGAGCAAAAACTACAGAAGCGGTCCTGATTTCAAGCACCCCTATGGCACCTGAACTACTGAACTGAGCTGTGCTTCTGTTTCTGTTTTCTGAATGACCTTTCTTGTCTATGAACACATTGCACTCTTCACAATGTCTTTCCTTCTTTTCTTAGCTGTTTTCTTCCTTTAAAATTCAGTAAGACCATAATTAAAATATGGCATGAATGCCATAACTTGAGCCAAACATGTATCTTTGTATGAAATCTTGTGATACTTAAGGGAACATGTGTATGTCTCCGTGCTCTAAATTCCCTGTCATGTTTTGTTGTATTCCGCAAGGAGCAAAAGGGAGGCAGATGGGAAACCTCCAGACACTAGTGGAGACCACAGGGTTGTAGTTTCACCTCTTCTTTATGTCCTGGGGAAATCTTGCCTTGGAAGTGGCACCTTTTATACCATTAACTACTTACTTGCAATGTAGTAGTGAAGCTGATACTTAAGATTGGTGAAAATACAGAATAAGCATTGCACAAAATACATGACATGTGAAAGAAAGAAGCAATTGTCTTCTGTTTCTCTAGAGTTTCAGACAGCAGCCCAATGAAAACCACATTCTGTACAATAATCCTCAGAACATTAAGATGAATAAAGATTTAGGAAAGTAAAAGACTCACAAAGAAAGAACAAGAACAAAATACACGAAGTCATGCGTACTAGGGGTTACTTAAGAGGAACCCACAGACCAGGTGGTGCCCCACCCCGCTTCTCACAGGTTGTCTGCCCAATTCCTCTGGATAAATCCATCACTCACTAAAGATGATCAAGGGAAAATAGCATCAGACTCACTTCTCAATCTGTGGGTCAACATTAAATATTTAAGGAGCAGATCAACCCCTCTGCCATAAGTGTTGTGACACTGCCTCTGTGACAGTCTGTGCAAGGTCCACACAGGCTTGACCCCTAGGGCCTCATGGTCCAGTCCAAGCAAGGTGTCTCAGACACCACAGCCAGTGACCTGCCACACTGAAGATGACAAGGCATAAATGTCTCTGGGGAAGTATGAGCTGTCCCAACACCAAGGACTCATCTAGGGGACTAGAAGAAGCAATATGTTACCCAATACTTTCCCCATCATCCAATCATAGCTCCAAATACACCTGCCATATAAATCCTGCTGTTAGAGGAACAAATTTTCATTCTGACCACATCCATTTAGAGAAGTTTATTATGAGACTCATGGTTAGTTGTTTCCTCTTCCTAAGTATCGATCTCCTAGCAAAATGAATATGAGTGTAAACCAGATTAAAAATAAAATTAAATTCATAGGATAAAATAGTAGAATGCTATCCAGGCACAGTGGCTCACATGGGAGGCTGAGATCAGGAAGATCAAGGTTCAAAGGTAACCTGGGCAAAGTTGAAACAATCCCACCTTAATCAATAGAAGCTCAGTACGGTGGCATGCTCCTGTCATCCCAGCTACAGGGGAAGCAAAAATAGGAGAATCGTGGTCCCAGCTGGCCTGGGAATAAATGTGAGACCTGTTTGAAAAATAAATAAAGGTAAGAAGTGCTGGAGTGTGGCTCACAGTAGTAAATGGTCTGCCTGGTAAGTGTGAGGCTCTAACTTCAAATTTCCATACCAGCAAACTAACAATTTTAACATAAAAAATAATATCATGTTGCCCTCTCCCCATCCTAAGGTTTACACATGCCCTGCTACTATGAGTTCAGTCCCTTAAATGAGTTTCTACATCCGCTTCATATCTATCCACTCAGTGATGTAAAGTCAGATGTAAGACTTTCAAGTTTTCCTATGCTCAAAAATTTCTGATTCAGTTTGAATTTAAAAAGTGACCAGCACCAGGCACCAGTGGCACATGCCTGTAATCCTAATGACTCAAAAGGCTGAGTGAGATCTGAAGATTGGGATACAAAGCCAGTCCCAATGGGAAAGTCCATAAGACTCATCTCCAATTAACCACCAAAAAGCTGGAAGTGAGCTGGAGCTAGAGCTCAAGTGATAGAGTACTAGCCTTGAGGGAAACAAATAAATGAAACAAACAAACAAAACCCTCAGGAACTGCTACCAAGCCCTAAGTTCAAGCCCCCGACTAGATTTTTTAAAAGTGATCTAATTAAGTTTTTGCAAGGGGACTCTAGACCAATGGAGAAAACTTCAAAACTGGTCTCCTCACTACTCTCTTAACTCTATCCTTGGATATATCACTCACAGTGTTTCTCAGACACATTTATAATGTAGTGATGGTCCTAATGCCTGACAGGGCATGACAGAATTAGAGTGTGTGCCATGGCCCAATGTCCAAAGCACCCAAGTATGAAATCCATTGGGAGCAGGCTGAGATCGGCTTTACCTCTTTAGGTTAGTTCTGGCTAAAAGGGAGGAATTTTCATCTAGCTCCAAAGTATTGATGTCATATCTCCATCCCAAGAATAACTTGAATAAATTTAATTCTATCCAAGGGAAGCAAATAGTGCATAGAGATTTGCCCAGTACACTAAAAATGTTGAGGTCTAGGATCTATTGCCAAAATAATCACTTCGAAGGGGGCATTGCAATTGAACAAAGAAGCCCCATGCCACGGTACCAGGCAATGTTTTTTGACTGATGCACCAATGAAATAGTGAAATCTATTGCTTTTCTTTTTTTTTTTCAAAAATAGAGGCTTCTGAGAAAGATTTTTAGGGGGATAGATGGGTATCAAGTGTTTCAGAGATGCTATTGATCAATAGAGTAGGGGAGTGGGTTGTTGTTGCGGTGGTGGTGGTGATGGGGTATGTGCGTGTGTGTGTGTGTGTTTGTATGTGTGTGTTAATAACTATATTGCCATGATTGTGTAATCTAACCATTCGACAATGAGAATACTAAATATTAATTGTTTATGAACAATAAGTGAATGGCTTACCAAAAGTCTATTAGCTCCTTTCCTATCTATATAACTCTCATTATAACATCTTTTCTAATTATTATTATGAGGACAAGGAGGTATGAAGGGAAAATATGTGTGTATATGCATACTTAGATGTGTATGCAGGTGAGTACATGTGTGTCTATCTTCCGTTCTGACTTGAAGCCAACAAAATAGTGGGACTTACACAAAACAAAAAGTATCTTTGGTCCTAGGATACTTCCTGCAACTCAAATGTTTCCCTCATAAATGACTCCACTTCTTTTGACAGAGATATTCTGCTACCTTGTAGCTGTCACCCCACATTTTTCACAGCACGCACACACACACACACACACACAGAAAGAGAGAGAGAACAAATGAAGCTATGCATGCTGGAAAGGACCAGCTACAAGGGAGTTTTTCTCTTGGGTGTCAGAGCAGGACATCAACCACTCTAACTTTAGACACTAGAATTGTTAACAGCTGCTCTTCCAAGCAGCTAAATCTCACGTTCTTTCTCTGCAAATAATATGGCTTCTATGGCCAACCTTATTTTTCTGTATCTTCTTATGGACTTGAATTATGCTCTCTCATTGAAAGCATGTCCATACAGTCAACAAAAGTATCCACAAATATTGATAGCTGGAAGTAGGGGTAGGCCTTTTCCACTTGGACTGGAAAATCTTTCTCTGGACTGTCCCTAGAGATGATCTCTGATAGGGTTCCACCCCATTTATTTTTGCTACATTATTCTGAAATCAAGGTGGGAGGAAGGGAGCTTCAGTAAAGAAGCAGGAAGCTCATGGGTAAAAATTTTAAAAACTCATACTTTATAGATTCTCTCAAAATGAATGACCATGGCAAAAGGATAAAGGAAATATTGTGTCATTTTAACCAAAGAATCAATGATTCAATACACACAAGAATGGGTATTGTGGTTCTGATCACTGTAACAGAAAAGAATGTATCTTTCTCTGACCTGGTCTGGCATCTGCCAAATAGGAAATCCTCCCACAAAGGAGCCCTTGTAAGCAAAAATGTTATTTGAGGTCCATTTGAGATGAGAGGAGACAATGATTCTACCCACTCTCCTGGGAAAGCTGTTTGCTCCTTTTTTGTTTTCATTTGCATGTAGCAGTGATTTCAGAGGGCTAAGGAGAAGAAAAAGGACAGAGACCATTATAGAGATAGTTAATTCTTTGCTTTGTTTTTACAAGCCAGGAACAAGTAACTAAGTTAGTATGTCTGACTTCAATGTCCAAAAATAATCTCTCTTCCTAAAGCAGACTAGATAAAAATCAGAATCATTCCTTTTTCAGCCCCTGGAGCAAACTAACCTACAAGAAAGGGGTTATGTTTCCCAATTCTGGTGTATTCATACTGCCTCACTGTCTATCCTGCTCAACCTCTCAGCTATATGAGGTTTAAGTTTTGAATGGCATTGGTCTTAATTTATATCAATCGGTCTTAGCAAAGCAGCTTCAGTTAAATTTTCACATTGTTATGTATGGGTTAAACATTTCTTAAGGCTCTCTGTTGAATTTTTCTAATGACTTTCCCATTAGTTTTATACTTTCCCTGGGGGAGATGATGTCCTTATATTTTAAAGATGCTGGTGAAACATTTGGAATTGTTCTCACTTAATTATTTCCAGCTAAGCCCTCTCAGAGAGCTTAAGGGTTCCACTGTGAACCCTTTACTTTTTAAGTTAGAAGGCTGCTTTAGTAAAAGTTAAAAAATGGCCACAATCACAAAATTTTGACTCGAGAGATATATAGCAGTACGGCGCCAATTGTCAGAAGTCTTGCCTTTCAAGATTGGAAAACAAAAATGCTAATACACACACGAATACAGTCACAGAAAAAGGAGAACTCTAGGAGGTAGCTTCTGCCATTATTTAAGGAAAAAGGAGAAACTCTTTAAAACCCATCAAAATATTATTTACTTAACAGCTCATTTAAAATACACATAACTGAAGACTACATGGCTTTCATTCTAGTTGTTTCATCAACACTGAAAAGTTTTGAGGAGAAAGCAGTTCTGGTTTTCCTCAAATGTCACAGCAGACTCTTTCTTTATGTCAAACAAACACAATGGACTGTCCACAAAGTCGGCAATTATATAGACAAACCATTATATAGACAACAATTACATATCACCTGTAACAATTATATATGTAGCAATTAAATATTGATAAAACTGTTCAAACATATAAATATGTAAAGCAATGTTGCTGTGCAACAAATAGACAATTTGGTGATATCTGCAACTCATGTACACACATATGTATGCAAAATATATGCATCCATGTGCATGGAATGAGAGATAATCTTTGTACGTCTCTTTAGTGCTTCCAAGTTTAATGGATTTTCATCCAGAAAAAAATACACTTGAGAACACTTATATGAATATCAAAGAATCTTATTTTCTCAGGTGCTTTCGCTGGCAAAAGAAGTCTCTTCTTAAATGCTCAGTGATATACTGTCAAGAGCCACTGAAATCATCCCCATGTACTGAACATTGCATGGTGAAATTGAAGCTCACACCTAAAAATAATGCCATGTCTAATTGCCAAAGTCTGACTACACTCAGGATGAACTGTTGTTCAAATACAGTTGTTATTAGTTTCTAAGGTTGAAAGAAGAGGACAGAAAATGCTGTGGAATGTATGGGATGGAAGATCTGCTTCTCCCATGGCCTTATAAGGTTGCCATTTCTAGAGAAAGACAACAAACTTGCCAACTTCAGACTGCAGTGAGTCATTTGTTTTCCTCTGATCGTTTTCCTGCCATGATTTTCAGGATTGTTTCTTTGTTTTTGTTTGGTTATTTAGTTGTTTGGTTGGCTGGTTGGTTTTACAGCTAATGCTGAGTTACTGCTTCTCGATATTTTTGATTCTAGGTCTTCTACTAATAGTCCTGTGAATGTCATCATTGTTAGCCAGAACTGAGGTTGAGAAGAGGGTTCATGATTACATCAGAAAAAGCCTTTTCCAAAAGCTTATTTGGGAGCATTATTTAACATTGAAAATACTTCAACAGATCCCCAATTAGAACATTTCTCTCAGTGGGCCCTTTCATTTCAATATAGATCTATAAAGTGAAGTATCTGCCCATCAGAAGTCACTCTGGCCTCTCAAGAATATCTTTCCATTATGGAGACATTTCCTCTCCATAGAAAGACTGTTGTGCAGGCACTAAACACGGCCTGTGGCCTTCCCCAAACACTGCCTTTAATAAATTGGCTAAATGACACACGAGAATGTCTGTGTGGCAAGAACACTAACAAGCACTCTTTTGCAAATGACTAGAATGTGGTTTTATTGAAAATTATCGTGATTAAAAAAGGGGCACAGAGAGTGAGAAGGAGAGAAAGCCCATGGAGAAATGGCCAGGTTTCCGCAGACACATTCATTTACTTTACTAACCATTCTCCCTTCCCAGAGGAATAGAATTTTTACCTGGATCACATGTGTACTCAGAATAAAGACTGTATGTCTGCTTCCCTTACACATAGATATGACATGTGACTCTTTTTTGGTTCATGGATGCCTGGAACTTACAGTAGTGAACTGTGCCCTTCCCCCTTCCTCCATTCTGACATGGAAAACCACAAGGATGAGGACAACCCTGGAGAGGGTGGGAGAACCATGTGAGGAAACCACCCAAACAATAAGTGGGATTGCTCTCCTCTAGTGTTCATGTGACAGCAAATGAAACTATATGTTTAGGACTCTGCTATTTTAGGTCAGTGTCTTTAGTTGCCATAGTTCATGTGCTAAGTCTTTCCACAAATGGCCAAGTTTTCCTGCTGATCTTCCAACATCTCAGAGCCTAAGCCAGCATAGCTCTGATAATCTCATACATTTGTTGCCCTAAGGCACTGACTTACACTTTTGGCTTGAAGGAACTGGACTTTAAAGTTGAAACCTCTAACAATCACTGCTTCAGAGCCACCCACAAATCCTATTCCTTCTTCACACAAGGACAAGTCATTGGAAATAGCCCTGAGGGAAGAGGTTGGCTGCTGGACTAGGGTCAGTTCACAGCCATAATCACAGAAACAAGATATTACCACGTCTTACCAAAGACAAATGTCAAGGACTCCTGAGTCTCAGCCTGGTACAGGGATCATTCTGTGGCAGGATTGCCCTGCTTAAAGAATTACCCAAAACAAAATCTGAATTATACATACTTCATTCATTTTCTTTGAGTTTTCCCTTGCCTTACTTTCCCATGCGTTTTCCTCATCTGTAGTCCTACACTCTGCCCTATATCCTTTTTCCTAGTTAAAAACTTGTCTTGCCAGTGTGATGCCTTCTCTTATTTCATGTTTTGACAGATGAGGCAAATGCTAAGGATCATTTTATTGTTATTAATTTCTTAAAGTGACAGGTATTCTATAGTTGGCTTGTGAAGGGGGCAGTATTTGTGCATGTGTATGCTTATACTAGGGCTTGAACTCAAAGCCTGGGTGCTGTCCGTTTGCTTTTTTGCTCAAGATGGTGGTTATAGGGGTTGCTGACACTAGACCACTTGAGAAAAGACAGCTAGGTATTTCTTCAAACTGATGACTGTGAGAAATGTTTTTTAAACTGCAATCATTTATATATTTTGGCCTCTGATGATATTCTACCATAATTCTTATCTGTAGTTTATCTAAATTTTTATTAATGCTACTGTTTTGGTATTGAAATACAAGTTTTTGGGGGTAATAAAGCTTATAAGTATCTTGTGTCAGGCAACACATCAAATTCTGAGACTGAACAACAAAATGCTGCTGGAAAAATCTTTTTAAAAAATCAAGTTGACTACTTCAGTTCCCAATCATACTAGAAAGCAGAAGCTTCTGTTTTTTATTAAATATAAGTTAGATTTAATATAATTTGTTCTTTAACCTGTCAGGTCTTACCTAAAACTTCTCTCCCAAACTCCTGTCTCACAGTAGATCATTGGATGCCATGAGAGCTACAAGGAGAAACACGAGTCTGTCCACAAAATATCCTTAAAAACAATTTAAAGGGGCTGGGGATATGGCCTAGTGGCAAGAGAGCTTGCCTCGTATACATGAGGCCCTGGGTTCGATTCCCCAGCACCACATATACAGAAAACGGCCAGAAGTGGCGCTATGGCTCAAGTGGCAGAGTGCTAGCCTTGAGCAAAAGGAAGCCAGGGACAGTGCTCAGGTCCTGAGTCCAAGCCCCAGGACTGACCAAAAAAAAAAAAAATTTTTAAATTCATTGTCCTCAGTCATTTACCCCCTTCCACAATGTGCTGTCATCTATTAGCTGTGTGTTAAACAGAGGGACACTCTAGAAGATAATAAAAGAAACATTTGCCAATTTTAAATAGAAAATAGAAAAGCCATTGTCTCCCAGAAGAAAAACAGTTTTCATGTACATATGCAACTAATACAGAGTCCAGAGAATTCTGTCATTAAGAAAAGTATTATTAGACGCAACTTTGAAAGAGCAGAGTATTGAAAGACCATAGTTTTTCAGGTCTAGGAAAAATATGCAATATGAGATCCAACTCTAGTTCTGATTTGAGAAGAAGACATGAAAAGAGCTTTCAAGAGGACAGAAAATCTTGAATAAAGAAATGAGGTAAAGCTGGGCACTGGCAGCTCACTCCTATAATCCTAGAGATTGCAGTTTAAAGCTAGCCTGGGCTAGAAAGTCTGTGAGACCCTCATCTTCAGTTAACCACCAAAAGAGCCAGACATGGAGCTGTGGATCAAAAGACAGAGCACTAGCCTTGAACACAAAAGCTAAGGGGGACACTGCCCAGAACCTAAAGTCAAGCCCCAGTACCAGCAAACATACACACATTTTTTAAAAGATACAAATGAGATAGAAAAAAAACAACAAAATACACAGAGATATTATAATTGATATAATTAACATGACTTTTCCAATTCAGTGAAAGTCTGAAAGATGAACATGGAAGTAGCTAATATAAAACATAAAACTGAGCTTTTAATGTTGATGTAAATTGTGTGTTCGGGCCCATTGTAAATGTTTTATTTATGTGACAATAGTGGGCCATTATAACTTTCTATTGGTCAGAGGGCTTCAGAAACATGAATCTGGCAGCTTTCTCTAGACTAAATGGGAAGGAAAAAAAGTCTAGTCACAGCTTGGATATTTATAGGAGCAGGAGGAGGAACCTGAGAGAAGCTGTAGAAATGGTGTTGAATAGATAGGCTTAAGAGAACTGTGGGGCTGGGGATATGGCCTAGTGGCAGGAGAGCCTGCCTCGTATACATGAGGCCCTGGGTTCGATTCCCCAGCACCACATATACAGAAAACGGCCAGAAGTGGCGCTGTGGCTCAAGTGGCAGAGTGCTAGCCTTGAGCAAGGGGAAGCCAGGGACAGTGCTCAGGCCCTGAGTCCAAGGCCCAGGACTGGCCAAAAAAAAAAGAGAACTGTGAATGGAGAAGACACAGGACTAAAAAACTTCCTTTAAAGTGGAGACAGAAACAGAGGAGAGGAAGGAAGGAGGGAAAGACAGAAGCAAAACAGAAAAAAAAATAAACACAAAGTTAAATATTCCCATTCTAAAACTTAATTAAAAAATTACTTTATGGATAAAAATATTGATGTAGATCTGTATTAATTTCTGAAGGAAAGGAGAAAGTGTTCAGCTTCACAAATACAGCAAAGAGAAAAGTGACAACGTGAATGCATGCCTGGGCATGGAACCACACATCTGAAAGCACAGACTAAGAGAGGCTGAGACAAAAGGATCATGAGTTTGAGAACTACCTGGGCTACATAGGGAGAACTCCTTTGTAAGATGTAAATAAATAAATTACAAACACAGTACTTAGTTTAATCAAGGTAATATAGAAAAGTCACGAAAATGTAACAGAATAGTTTCCTAGTTTAGCATAATACTTTTTAGAATAAGACCTCTGCCGAAACATGAACAATAAAAAGAAGAAAGAGACATATTTAAGCAACAATTAACTCTAAGTAAAAACTCAACATATATGTGTGTATACATATATGTGTGTATATATACATATACACATATACCTCTGTGTGTGTGTATATATATATATATATATATATAACTTGCAGACAATCTAATGATAAAGGATAGATTCCTTACTTGTTAAAAGCTTAATGTTATGCTCAGATGTCAAATGCCAGCAAATGTAAAAATTGAATAAAATGTGATATGAACAATATCGAGTAACTTATTTAAAACAGCACAACATTAATCATTCTACTCCTTACAAATACCATAATTCAAAAATAAAGAAGGAAACTGAGGGTAAAACAATACTGAGAAGCATAAACAGCACATACCCCTATACACAAAAACAGAATCAGAGCTCAGATCCCAGAGTTACATTCCTCCATATAAAATAAACATATGGATGCATTTTCTAATATCTAAAGCAGTATATAAATTTAAATCATAGAAGTCTATACAGTGAACCCCACAGCTTCCTTGGGAGCTCGCTCCTCACACCCTTAGCATAAGGACAAGAAAGCTGATTTCCTAACCTCCTTCTCTGCCCAGTTTTCAGGATCACTAAAATAAACATAATATGACTACATATGGCCAAAATGGCTAACATATAGATGTAACCATCTATTTTTTGTTATTGTTGTTCTGGTCCTAGGGTTTGAACTCAGGGCCTGGGCCATGTCTCTGAGCATTTTTGCTCAAGGCTAATGCTCTACCATTTGAACCACAGCTCCACTTCCATCTTTCTTTGGTGCTTAATTGAGGATAAAAGTCACAGGTTTTTCTGCTTGATCTAGCTTTGAACCATGATCCGCAGATCTCAGCCCCCTAGACAAACAAGATCTGAACGTGAGCTAGTCCTCTGAGGTGTGGAGGTGAGTCCATTTCAATGCTGTTTACTGTGGTTCTCCCTTCCTTAGTCTAATGACTCAAAAGCCCAGAGTCCTCCTGCAGCCTCTGCCTCTCCCAGGGCTCCAATGCCAGGCCTGCCATTCTCCCTGTGAGCACTGTGCACATGGCACTGCATCAGGTCTGCGCCTGGAGATCTGGCAGCTCTTCAGCAAAGGCCTTTGCCACCACTGATGAGTGTATAAGCCGTTCATTTACGACATCAAAGAGTGGAACAAGCCACAGGCCATACCCCTAATGTTCCACATGGAGAGCAAACATACATGAATGGGGTAAGATGAGTCAAAAATATCACAACCCATAATCATTTCATTAAAGCACTGTGAACTAAAAAAAAAAAAAAATGACTTAGTGGGAGGAAATGTCCTTTCAAGGATGAAACAGGATCTGTTTAAATACTAACATCTAAGAAACAATGTGAGACTGAATATAGGAAAATAAAAGGTAATTTTTTAAAAAGGGTGTGTTCTATATGTACTTATTTACAATTAGATGAAAACAGGTTTTGGTTATTTTCCCTATTTAGAATGTCCAGTATTTATGTCCTTCTTAATCACTGAACTTCTGTAAAAAGAAAATATAAAACTGATATGCTTTTGTATTACTTCTGACTTAGGATATTGGGACATATAGAAGCTACTTTTCCTGAAAAGCACTAACTACTTATTTGGGTCTATCAATTAAGTAAAGGAAGGTTGAAGGCTTAACATGCTACCTTCATTTTATTTCATTCCTTTGCCCCGGGGCTCTCTCCCCACCCCCCCTACAGTCACCTTAGGACTGATTTGTGATCATTAGTAAGGAGAAACGACAAGAAAAGCAGAATTTATGGAGCAGCATCTAGTGACAAAGGCCAAACTCTCTCACATGAGAAATGGCTTCCTAGTGAATTCTAATTATATTTTTCTTACCTCTAAGTAGCTGTACAAAGGAATTACCATTCAATGAATCATTAGGAGTACAGTGCATCTTATTGAAGTCACCTCTTTCATTATTCTCCTCCTCTTGGGACAAAAGGCACAACTGCCTCAAAAAGAACCACCAAAAGGAAAGAGAAGGCTCCAGTGATTTGTTCCCTCTTCTCCATGACTTCAGAAACAACTTCCAAGGGCTTCTTTAGAACCTGGAAGAGCAAAAGATGAAGAGCAAAAGCCAAGCCATGATGTGACTGGCACTGTTTAATCATTATGTGTATCTCCCTTTTCCTTCCTTGAGTTTTATGTTTTGTCTATTTAAACCTGTAGCTCATGTTTGTATCCCAAAGATGGGTTAAAGTGCTCTTTTCCCACGGCATAAGTACCCACATAATAAACCTCCTTTAGCTGACCTTTGCCATGTCTTCATATTTGCTACATAGTGACAAGTAGCCAAACCTGACACACAGAAACCCAGGACTTTGGGTCTGGGGTCTAAATCTCTGCTTTTAAGTGCATCATTCACAACAGCATATTTGAGCAAAGTCAACAGTGTCCGGTTATGACAAACTTGAAGCACTAGGTGACATTATAATAAACATTGGATTTGGCCATGTGATTTTTGTGAAGTTCTATTCTTTTCTCCCACTTTATTTCTATTTAAATAACTATGGAAAGGCAACATGAAAATATGTAAACAGGTTATTCTCGAGCACTTGTAGGAAAATTATCTTCTTCTTGGCTGTACTTTTTCATTTGCCCTATGAAATACAATAGTGATGTTGGATGGAGAATCATCTACGTCAGCCTGCTTGCAGCCATTGTGCCTGTAGGTATAATTTAGATTTTCTTGCTTGAAATCCATGCTGTTCTGTGAGTTAATAGCACGCTCTGCTGCAAGCAATCATTGCTGATGGCTACAATAGGCTTATAATGAAGCACATATTTATATTAGCAGAATAGGGTGGTTTTTTCCTACTTTAGTCATCATCAATTTTTCTGATCTACAGGGTAAGAAAATGCAACACAGTAGAGGATCCTAAGCTGTTTCCTCTGATGTTGATGACAGGGATTTCCTAGGTACAAGGAGATTTTGTAAACACTCACTAATACCCAACCAGTATGCACCGCAATTAAGGAGCATGGGAGACGATCCAGAAACATAAAAAAAAATTAAAAAAATGTTACTTTTGTTTGTGTGCTGGTCCTGGGGCTTGAACTAGGAATTGGGATCTCTCCTCCCTCCCTCTCTCCCTCCCTCTCCTTCCCTCCGCTTTCCTCTCCCTCCCCCTCCCCCTCCCCCTCCCCCTCCCCCTCCCCCTCCCTCTCCCTCTCCCTCCCCCTCTGCCTTTCTCTCTCTGTCTCTGTCTCCCCAGCCCCACCCCCTTGTTTGCAGGTCCAGGGTGTGCTCTCTGAACTCCTTGAGCCAGAGTTCCACCTGTGGGTTTTTTATATTTTAGTGGGGAAGAGATTCTCACGAACTTCTTTCCTAGAGCTGGCTTGGAACTGCAACCATCATATCTCAGCCACAGCCACCTGACAAAAAAAATTAAGTGATAAAAATGTTTATGTAAAATTCTGCCGAAAGAAGACCGACTGCCACATGGTTCCAGGCAGAAAATAGTTTATTGTAGGGAGAGCTAACTGCTGCCCTGCCCAAGATGGAAGCTTGCAGCCCGTACAAGGGATGCAGGGGAAGGGAGAGTGAAGGGAAGGGGGGGAAAGGGGCAAGAGGGCTAGGGGCAAAACTAGAAGGGCAGAACTAATGATGGAGACTGACACACAATGAGGGGGCGAGAGGGCGCAGCCTCAGCGAAGACCTCAGAGTTTACTGCCCCCTCCCCCCACCCACCCCAGCCCCAAACGCACCTTTACTTGGGTTTCCAATGCTGGGCTGGGACTTCTAGGGAAGGGGCACTTATTCACCAAGGGAGAACAAGGGGGTAAGGGACATTTTTTCCCGGGCAGATCTCACAATTTATGTATTATTTTATCAAAGGTGAGTGTATTAACTATACAATAGATACACATATGATATCGAAAATGTGTCTTATCAATAGACCAAGAAACAAAGATGAGTTTTAATGAACAATGCCTGGGTTCGGATACTACTCTGCTTAGTGAGTTTGGGTATGTCTCTCTGCCATATAACTTCACTCTTTATTAAAAAAAAAAAAAAGCGGGGCTGGGGATATAGCCTAGTGGCAAGAATGCCTGCCTCGGATACACGAGGCCCTAGGTTCGATTCCCCAGCACCACATATACAGAAAACGGCCAGAAGCGGCGCTGTGGCTCAAGTGGCAGAGTGCTAGCCTTGAGCGGGAAGAAGCCAGGGACAGTGCTCAGGCCCTGAGTCCAAGGCCCAGGACGGGCCAAAAAAAAAAAAAAAAGCAATAAAAATTTCTCCTTCATAGGATTCATTTTCATTTTACAATAAAGGGAGTATGCCGAGCCCATAACTCTAAAGCTGACTTTGGTATTTTCCTCTAGCTAAACGTTATACAGATTTCTCCCGGGTCTGCTAGGTTCAGACTTTCTATTCCTCAGAGCATTGACATTAGAAAACTTGGTGTGAATTCTTTCTCTGTCACTTTGAAACTTTAATCTTCTTCCAAGCTCTAACCACTTTGGCAAACCAGGAATGTTTTCTCTGGGACCTGAGGGCATCCTTTTGAAATGTAAACAAGAAAATGAGAGCTCCCTACTCTGGCTTTCCAGAGGAAACAGTAATTAGCAAACACAAATGGCTTAATCCTGCTGAACACTCCACCCTAAGCCCTTTGGGGCTTTCCACTAACTCACCTCAAGCTTGACAATTCCCTTACATTTTGTTTCAGTGGAGTTTAGGTCTCACTTATTTCAATAACCTTTAAATGTTTTTATTTACTTATTTATTGTGGCCATCCTGGGGCTTGAACTCAGGGCCTGGGCACTGTTCCTGAGTTCTTTTGTTCAAGGCTAGAGCTCTATCACTTATGTCACAGTTCCACTTTCAGTTCTTTGGTGGTTAATTTGAGGTAAGAGTTTCATGGACTTTACTGCCCAGGCTGACTTCAAAATGAGATCTTCAGACCTCAGCTTTCTGAGTAGCTAGGATTACAGGGGTGAGCTTTAAAATCGATTTTTAAATTGACAGATACAATTAGCTATAACGCATACATTGTAGAATAACTAAATTAACAGTTATTATTAATTAACATAGTTATTATTTTGTTGTGGGCATGCTTGTATGATCCACATTTTTTGATTTGACAACATATTGTTATTTAACTACAGTTACCATGCTGCAATTATTTTGAATGAATTCTTTCCTGTCTGCATTCAACTTGTCCTGGCAGTTTTTCTCTTACAACACTTTGTAGGTATATCTCTACATGGTTAGGGGCAACATGATTTAATAATGATCCAGCATCTGATATCAATCCAATCTTTAAACAGTCTTGAGAAATTATCAAGTCTTCAATAACTCACATGAGTCAACAGTAGATTTACTTGGAACATATAATTTTATAATGCAACATTTATATTGCTATCAGAGTCTTATTTCTTTTTATTTTATTATTATCCTTAAGTAGTACAAAGGGGTTTCAATTCAACGTATCCATTTATAGATCAAGAGGCCTTGTACTCAAAATATTATTCTTTGTTCCCCTCACAGGTGTATCATTTAACCTCTTTTAGTAAAATATGTTTCCCTATAACTATGTTACCCTCACCTCTCATGATTTAACCCTTCAGTTTTCTAATAGTATAGGAGCTATATCCCAGTTCATAAAACCGATGTTTATGTGACAATTCCTATAAAGAACTTTGCTATTTTTATCCTTTATCAAGTATGTAAGCATCATTATCTAACGGCCTATCTACTCAGAAATAACACATTGCCTGGATATTTGTATAACCTACACTGCATACATTATCATCATATATATAAATATACATACACACATAGGTTTATTGTATAATATACATTGCTACATACTTTGGAGTTATTTGTCTTGCCAAATTGTACTACAACTCATCTTCCAGATCTTCTGTCTTAAGTTCTTGACTTGCATCATCAGGAGACTTGATTTCCAGGGCCTGTTGCCTGCTAGTCAGGTTTATCCCCTAGTCAAATCTCTGATGAGACATGGTGGCTTAACTACTCACACTGAAATAAAGAGTGACATCTACATTTTATTCTAGGTAACCATATGGAGAAAAAAAAGTTGTGTTTCCATATCTCATTTTACTTTTAAAATCAATTTATGCATATCATTTTAGAATGTGTTGTGTCTATGGTTTTACTTTCCTTCTAAGCATATTTTAATTCAATTTAAATGCATTGACTTACAATGATGTTATGTTTTAGGATGCCAACAAGTATGAATAGAGTTTCTTGGGGAGATAAAATGAACTTTCATAAACTTTTCGGTATTAAAGAAATACAAAATTTTGTTTACAATTAAAACAGCAAAGGAAGAGGACAGTGGCAACTAAGACCCTTTGCCACATCTCCCCCACTACAATACCAGTTTGAACAACTACTCATGCATCAAATGACAAAAATTAAGGAAGCCAGATCAGAGCCCATAGAAGCAGGTTTTATTATAATAAGAAGAAAATGCCAGTTGGAGAAGGTAAGAAAGAAAGAGTTTCCATGTCACTTGCCAACCCCAAATAATGTGGAGAGAGACTTCCTACTTGGAGAAGAGAGAGGAATTATTTCCAGGCCTAAGATGTAAAACCCAGCATAAGGCCCACCACAGTGAGTACAGAACAGGTGCCTGGCAAAGTCCAAGGATCCCTACTCCAGACTAGTATCAATAGACTGAGCCATGGAGTTCACTTCTGACTCCTTCCACAATATTTTCTCCAACCTTTTAGCATGATAGAGCGGGATCAAGAGTCATTGGTTATGGAGCAGGGTATGAAACTGGTCCAGTGTTTTCTGTGAGGGCATGATGCTGGGCCACTAGACAAGATCTAACACAAGAGAGAAAACAAAGGTTTCTTGCCTGAGCTCACTAAAGGAGCCCCAAGACCTTCCTGGGATGCATACCAGTGGGAAGACTAGAGTTCTGACCAAGTTTGGTGTGGGCCTAGTGCATCCCATCTCTGAAATTCACAAATCCCTATGGCCATGAGTAACCCAAATTAGTATCAGCTTAGTGGCCAAGAGACTCTCTACCCCACCTATTCCTTCAAGCTCAGGCAGCACAGATATCACTGGTCCTACTCAGCAGTGGAATCTTGTCCCTTCCCTAGAATCAGGCAAAGGTCTATCTCCTAAGTGAAGGAACTTGAATTTAAGCTTGCATTGTAGTCCACACTGGAGTGTAGACTTCAGTAGAGTCCTGAGACTTTGAAGGTTCTGGTGGCTGTGAGATTCAGGCACCACCTCCCTTGACTTCCACTTTGGTGGCCATGGGACTGTCTTCAGCAGCAACAGCCTAATCTCAGGGAACCTTATAAAGATCAAAGTCTACTTACCAAGGAGACTGTGCCTTGGAATTCAGTACTAAGCTGGTAAAACCTAAGACTGGGTGAATTCAGCACTAGTAAACAGAGCCTCTAGAACTTCACCATTGTCAGGAGACAGAGGACCCTAGTGTATTCAATTTCTATTCACCTGATATTATTTGCTCCCTGTTGAAATGATTTGGGATTATGAATTCCATTCATCACTAGGCAATCAGTGGCAGTGTGGGCTTTGGACCTACCATAGTATTATGCTGGTACTAAAGGGCTTTGGAGTCAAAGTCTGTCATACTTTGATGATGTTGGTGGCTATGGGCCTTGTGTGGACATGACATAGGAGCTTAGAACGAGTCCATTGGGGTGATTTTTCCCACAGCCAGGCATAATCATGCAATGCCTCACTGTAGGTTGATGATTTGGACAAAGAGTCCAGGTCTTCCTCATCCTTACAGAGAGAGCTTGAGGCCATAGACTACCCTTTTTAGCTACTCTCATGGTAATTGCAAACAGCACCTCAACTGCAGTTTGGAGATAAATCTGGGCACACACTAAGGGCTGAAACCATCAGCATACCAACAGCAGAAGTATAGTCACTCTGTGCTCCACCTTGTGCTAAAACAGCAGAAGGGACCAAAGGTTCAGAGAAAATAAACAGCCTGCTTGGAGTGTTTGGAAAAGCAAAAACAATAAGTCAATAATCCTTCCATTACAGATGATGTCACATACCAGCAAATAACACTTTTAGGGAACCATGACCTCATCCAACAGTCCAACTGAAGTGCCAGAAACTAACAACTCTGGAAACAGCATGCACAAACACCACTACCAACACAAAAAGATAGATAGATAGATAGATAGATAGATAGATAGATAGATAGATAGATAGATAGACAGACAGACAGACAGATAGATAGATAGATAGATAGATAGATAGATAGATAGATAGATAGATAGATAGACAAATATGTACGTACTTAAATAAATACATGGATAGTCTAATTCTGCATTGCTTACAAGAAGTTCACTCAGTGCTAAAGACATGTGTAGACTAAAAGTCAAGAGGTGACATAATATGTCCTGTGAAAGTGGATCTAAAAGAAAGCAGGCATAGCTTTATATATAATAATATGAGGTAGACTTAAAATTTAAAACAGAAAAAAGACATAAGGAAGGTCATTGTATAATGATGCATATAGGTCAATATACCTAGAGGAAAAAGTGATTCAAAATATACATATGCTGAAAAATATATATATACATGCATATACTTATCTATTAATGTATTATATATTACATATGTGTATGTATGCATACACATATATGAGTGCTGTCCCTGCTCTCTTTTGCTCAAAGTTAGTGCTCATCCACTTTGAGCCACAGTGTCACTTTCAGTCTTTGAGGGGTTTATTGGAGATAAGAGTCTCATGGGCTTTCCTGCCCAGTCTGGATTCAAACCACAATCCTCAGATCTTAGTCTCCTGAGTAGCTAGGATTACAGATGTGAGCCACTGGCACCCAGCTTCATATTCTAAATATTAAAACACCCTAATGTACAACCAAATTTTAGTAGATGTAAGGCACAGACAGACTCCCATGCAATAATAGCACTATCCTTTCAACAATGAACAAATCCTAGAGACAGAAAATAAACAAACAACAACAGAGTTAAACTACACCCTACATAAAACTAGCCTAACATCTAAGAATATTCTATTCAACAGTTAAAGAATTCTTCTCATCGGGACATGGAAAATTATCTGAGCTAGATCATATGATAGACAGAAAAAATTTAAAAACTAAAATCCAAGTTTGAAATTTTAAGAAATTGGAATCATATGAAGGATCTTTTCCAACCACAATGCAATAAAACTAGAAATCAATAACAAGTCAAACTTTGGAAACTATACAACTGCATAGAGATTACACAACTAACTTTCCATCAAGGAAGAAATAAGGAAATGAAAAGATCCCCTGAAACAAGAAGAGTTACAGCACACCAAATTCTAAACACCACAGTGAAAGCAATACGAAGAAGCAAGTGGATGGCAGACAACACTTACATTAAAAATAAAATACAACAGATCACAAATAAACTATCTAGTGCTAGAATTCAAGGAACTAGGAAAGTGAGAATAAGCTAAATACAAAATTAGTAGACAGAAATAATAAAGATAAGAGCAGAAATAAATGATTTAGAGACAAAAATATAAATGCAAAATGAAATAATTTTTAAAAGATAAATAAAATAGATAAGCTGTTAGCCAATGAGAGAGGAGGAGAGAAAAAATATCAATTAATTGGAATCAGAGACGAAAAGGAAGACATTACAGCGTACATAAAAAGAAATACAGGGATTACTAGACACTAACATGACACTATACAATGACAAATGTGATAACCTGAAAGAAATGAACAAATTCCTAGACAGATAACTTTACCAAGATTGAATCATGAATCAAAAGAAAACCTGAATAGTCCACTAACAAGTAACGCAATTATGTAAATAGCTTCACTTCTGAGTTCTACAAATATTTAAATAACAGCAAATCTTCATAATTATTCCCCAAAACAGTGAAAACTAAATTCATGAAGAATTTGTTAAAAAGAAGACAATGCCCTGGACTTATCTGGTATTGAGATATGGTGAGGATGCTTGAAAATTAGGAATAGAATAATGGTTCTCTCCCAGTAATTTTGCCCTCCAGGGCCACTTGTCAATGTTGTCATTTTCGTTGTTACACCTGCTGGGAATAGCAGTGTGGAAAATACCATAAATACTGGTATTGGATAAGGATTCCGTTAAATATCCTGTAATACTATAGACAACACCCTCAATAAAAACATACATTGCTCAATAAATCAGAAGACAAAGACTGAGAAACATAATAGTTGACAGGAAGAAGTCTAATTGCATGAGACCTGACAATTCTGAAAGAATTCAGTGGCTCAATTCTGTAATCTTAACTATTCAAGAGGCTGAGAGCTGAGGATCAAGTTTTGAAACCAATCCAGGCAGTAAAATCCATGAGACTCTATCTTACTTAACTATCCAAAAGCCAGAAGTAAAGCTGTGGGCTAAAGTGGTAAAGCACTGTCCTTGAGCAAAGAAAACAAACCCCTAAGAGTGCCACGTCCCTGATTTCAAAGTTCCAGGACCTACACACACACACACACACACACACACACACACACACACACACACACACACCACACCACACCACAGATCACGCACACATGCAAATAATTCCAGGGTAAGAAAGGACCAAATGCACAAATATTCTTTAGCATAGGATAATACCCTATGTTTGTTTCCACCAGAGCTTCCTTCTTTATTGGAAGAATCTGGGTCCTGGAGAACATAAGAATTGAAAATAACATTGCTGACATCTCTTACTAAAAACATCAATAGATCAGCATGATTTAGAAACCTCTTCCCCAACAAATTGTACCACAGAAAAGGGAGTGTGGTAGCAGTCCGCGTTTTCCTTAACAATTTTTACCATACTTGGGAAACTTTCATTTCTGCCAAGATAAAGTTCTTCCCTCTCTCCACTATAATTTCTGGACATAAATAACATAATGATCTTTTTAAAAATTAGCTTGAAATGGTTGCACAAAGGTGTTTCAATTCAACATGTCAGCGGATGAGTAAAATGAATCTTGGTCAATCTCACCAGCTCCATCATTCTCTCCCATCTGTCCCATACTCCAACTATCCCCTCAAATTACTTGGTTACATTTTCACATACAAACATTGACTATTGAGACTAAGTTCACCTAACCTTCCTCACTCCATTTATTTACCCACCCCGTGATCTGCCTTCCAACAACAACACATGTTTCTGCTTCCTGGTATTTGTTTTGTTAAATTATAAATTAGCTATTCAAAGGGGTTGCACTACCGGAATCCTCCCTCATATATACCATACTTTTGTACATATTGTCAAGTATCCCAATAATATTAAAGGTAGACAGTAGGAGGCTAATGACTGAGGAATCTTAGGAATTGAAAACAACAAGTTGAGTCAGCTTTTCCTTACCTTATTGCATGCATCCTGCAAGAGGTGCCTCAGTAGTATTCACTTGGGCTTGACAACAGACAGCCTAGTGGGGGAGTTGTTCTGTCCCACACCCAAACCATGTGGAAGCATGTTTGTCTTTACCACTGACGGTCAAAGAAGATCAAAGCTTGTCTCTCTTAGAAGCCTGTATTGCTTCTCTCCTTGTAGGTCAACAAGCAAGGAGCTGTTTCTCTGCCTTACTTACAGAACACAGCCTTGCTAGCTGCTGAGCTGGGCTAGTGAGCTGGAGCTGTGTGCTGACTGGTTCTCTATCTCCCACTCAGCAAAAGCAGGCAGTGCTCTGATCTTTGTGTCACCCTTTTTATTGTCCTCATTTCTCTTTGTGTACACACACACACACACACACACACACACACGTCCTGGGGCTTGAACTCAGGACCTGGACTTTGTCTTTGAGCTCTTTTGTTAAGGCTAGTGCTCTACCACTTGAGCCACAGTTCCACTTCAGGTTTAGTGGTTAACTGAAGAGTCTTACCAACTTTCCTGCCCAGGCTGACTTTGAACCTCAATCTTCAGATTTCAACCTCCTGAGTAGCTAGATCACATGTGTGAGCCACAGGTACCTTCTTTTTAACTTTTAGTGTAATTTATAGCTCATTTTTCAATATTTACTGTACTTTATACAATGCAGCATAACGTACTTAGGAGTGCAGAGAGATTATAATTTCCTATTCTTTTGAAGTATTATTGAATTGTCTATTTTCAGGCATGTGAGTATTACAAATGTACTCTCCAAGAACCACCAGAGCCACAAAGATAGATAGGAAAACAAGAATTATCTCAGGAAGGTAAATTTTACTTCTGCGCAGAAGGATGTGCCATCAACCACAAGTCTGGCAAGAAAGTACACAGGGGACCATGCTGCTCCCTGTTTATTTCTACACTGCTGAGCCTGCCCCTCTGCTCAGATTGGTTGAGCGTAGATTCACACATTTGGCTGGTTTGAAGAGGGTAAGACATATTTACGCTAAAAGACTTTGAAATAAGATTAACCGTATGCAAACAATCTCCAAAACATACCCAGACCTTTTGCTATGTTGAACAACCCGGGGTGTGTCTTTTGAAGTGTGTCTTAATTCTTGGTCCATTTGGGGTCAACCAGTTAAGATAAAATCCTTACATTTCAAAAGTCCTTCCTTATTCCAAAGCATGTCGTCTTTCCCTTTCTTGCTGATATTGTTTTTGCAGAATAATCAACCAGAGCCAAGTCACCAGGCCAAAGCAGAAACTTTTAAGCAACCCACTTTGATAGAAGAGATGGGTTTTCTCACAAGAGTTTGTTGAATTTTTAAAGCTATTCATTTGCTACTAGCTTCTCTTACACCAAAGTGAGATTGGGATCTGATTCTTTAGAATATTTGAAGAATTTTGTAAATCCTACCACAAAGCCATTTTTTGTAAGCATGTGTTAAAAGAATATGGGTTCTTGTAATGGGAGATGTACAGTTACACATAAAATAGATACCTGAAATCCTTTATTTGCAATTCCAAGGCCCTAAAACTGTCAAGCTTAGGAATTTTTTTAACTCATTTCTTTGAGAAGTCCATCTTGATTTGAATGGGATAGTACTTTACAGTATAGACATGTTTATCCTTGACTTTTTAGGAATTTATTATATTATCAGAGTGACCAGAAGCACAATTAACATCAGAAACCTTTTCTGAAATCACAGCACATTGATATGTGAGTAAATTCTTATTTAAATTATATTAATTCATAAAAGTATTACTATGTTTGTTTAATGGTGCCTTATTTTTTCACATTCATAGCAGAGAAGTAGTTGGACACTGGACTAGCTATAAACATTTCATTTCTATTTGAATTTGCCTTGCATGTTTCATCAAATAGTCAGCTTTATCATTCTCTCCTTCCTTTATACAGATATGTATTCTCACAGCTTGAGCCTAGCTCTAAAGGATTTGAAAGTGGCATCTGGCTTCTATCACTTTTTTGTCTTTAGCAAGTATAATGAATAGGAATTTTACTTACAGTAACACCATATTCCACTTATTTTATTTTGGGATATGGGTTATCTCAGGACATTTCTCAGATAGAATGCAATTCAAATTTCTTAAAACATTCGGATTCTTTCTTACTTAAATGTTTCCAAACTATGTTTCATTTCAAGAAGTTCTAGCTGCTATTCTGTTGTTATATTCTTTTTTAAAATTTAATTTTACTGTCATGGTGATGTACAGAGGGGTTACAATTACATACATAGTGAGTGCACTTCTTGTCATTCTTGTTACCCCTTGCTCATTTTCTTCCAGCTTCCTTCCTTCCGTGTCCCCTCCCCCCCAATTTTACAGTTAATTTCTTTATAAGATAGGACCTTATTGCTTTCGAACTTGTTATGGTTTGGAGATATTATGGTATATAGAATTTTAAAACTCCAAACATTATACCATGTCTTTCAATACTGCATGCAGTCTGACCTGTGGCTATTCCTTCAGAACTTTCAAACTATAGGCAAATGCTTAGAGTAGAGTATACATTGTGTTTGTCCTGAGAAAAGACTTCAGGAGGGAAGTGAGATGACCAGGAGGCCAATTGGATATGCTACAGCCTAAGAAACAACTCTGGGAAGCAAGATTATACAAATGGACTGGAAGTACTGACCTAGGTAGATGAAGTTATTTTATGACTCTTTATAGAGATAATGTAATCCAAGCATTGACCATCAAAAACACCTGAAAAGCATGATGTGTGTTGATGGTGTAAAGGAAAGCAATGCATTTTTTTCTTTATTTTCAAAGTGAAGTACAGAGGGGTTACAGGTTGTCTTTCAGCATTACGCATTTGGAACTGTCTCACACTTTTTTTTTTTTTTTTTTTTTGGCCAGTCCTGGGGTTTGGACTCAGGGCCTGAGTGCTGTCCCTGGCTTCTTTTTGCTCAAGGCTAGCACTCTGCCACTTGAGCCACAGCGCCCCTTCTGGCCATTTTCTGTATATGTGGTGCTGGGGAATCGAACCCAGGGCCTCATGTATATGAGACAGGCACTCTTGCCACTAGGCCATACCCCCAGCCCTGTCTCACACTTTTTGATGAGCTTACCTTTCCACTCAATTCACCATGATTGAGAGCAGTTCTTACCACTGACTTTGTAAAAGTGTAAATCATAAACCCTGCTTGGTTTTCCTTCTCTTCTCTATGAGTCATTAAGTTGCACTCTTGACATGTACATGAAATCTCACAACTTCCAGTGCTTTCTTCTGTGTTTCATCTTTCACAAGTGAGGAGTCCACATTCATCCTCTCAGGAGCAGAGTAGTCGTTAACATCTTTCAGCAACTGGCCACATTGGGGACAGAGAGAACAAAGTCAGATCAGTCCTGAAATCTCAATGTTTACTTTAACTTTCTAACTTTAAAGAATTTTAAAACTTTCCTTCACTGGGATTAAATCCTCTTTCTATGCTCGAGTTTTTGGTTCCAAATGATTCCTGTTTTATTCAATCCATTATGTTTAATCTTTTGAAACAACGTTTTTAAATTATTAAAAAAGAAAACACGTGGAAAGACATATCAATGATGAAGTAATGAACTTTGGAAAGTAACAATCTGTGTGTGTGTGTGTGTGTGTGTGTGTGTGTGTGCCATAGGTCATCCAGGCACCACAGAATAAAATAGGCAAATGAGATAATCTGAGAAAGAACAAGATAAGATATCCATTAAGATTATTTGAACATTAGCTCATTTGTTTGGCTCATCATACGTTCCTGCATCCCATATTTTATTAAGTATCATTTTGTTTGATCATTAATGTTTTCCAACATTTGCTTGAAGTAGACAAAAACAGAAATTGAAAAAAATCTGAAATTTAAAAGAAAGCATAAAGAACTCTAGATAGTCAAAAAAATTAAAAAGGAAAAATTTAGAGGCCTTTTACTTCTTAAAGTTAAACTATCACAAACTTAATAATGACTAGAATAATATAATATTAACATTGACATGTAGGCCACTGGAACATAACTGAGAGCACAGAACTAAACATTACATTTATAGCTAAGTGAGACCAAGTTACAGAGTAAAGAGTCTCTGCACTAAATGGTGTTGGGGAAATGGAAGATGAATGAAGTTGGTCCTCTATATTATATAACTAAATAGAAATGCTCAAAATAATGACATTTACAACTCAAAACTATGCACTTCTAAATGAAGACATAGGGAGAAATTTTATGACATTGAATTGGGAAATGATTTCTTGGAAATGACTCAAAAACCTCAAGAAAAAAATACTTAAATACATAGAGAGGTTTACATCAAACTAAAAACCTTCTGTAGGAAAATATGTGAGACAGTATTTGTAAACAATGTATCTGATAATATGTAAAGTATGAAAAGAATTCTGCAAGCCAACAACAATAGAACAACAAGTGAAACCAGTTATGGAAACGATTGTCATATCACAGTTGTAACTACTTTCAACGTCCCATCTGTATCTGTAGCTTCTATTATTGATGAGGTTCTTGTATCACCTTCCAGTGGTTGTACCTACACTATCTCTGTAATCTTATCTGAGTATATTGGAAACCGTGTACACTGGTATTAGAAGTAGGAAATTGAAAGGGAATACCAAAATTGAGAGACACAGGGTAAAAAAAAAGACAAACAACTACAAAAACAATACTTGCAAAACTGTTTGGTGAAAATGAACTGAACACCTCAGGGGGGGAAAGGGAAAGGGGGAGGAGAGAGGGGGGGTATGAGGGACAAGGTAACAAACAGTACAAGAAATGTATCCAATGCCTAACATATTAAACTGTAACCTCTTTGTACATCAGTTTGATAATAAGAATTTGAAAAAAAAGAAAAAGAAAAATTTATCAAATAAAAAAAAAGAAATAGGCAAAGAACTTGGAGACAGATGGTAAATAGAAAGGCAGATAGATAGCCCATATAGACAATAACAAACAAAAAGAATCTCATTACTAATTATTAGAGAAATATAAAGCAAAACTACAACAAAATCAACTGTGTCTATTAGGATGGACAATAAACAAACAAAAATTCCAGAGGATGTGTAATTGCATATCTTGAGCACTTGAAAACATAAAATGGAGATTGCTCCCAAAAAATGTAATCAGTTATCATATGATCAATATAGTATGATCAAGAATTCTTACTCTCTGAGATATGTATTCAAGTGAATTTATTTCAGACTACTTTACAATAGTAAAAATAAAGCTCACTAAATGCTCATAATTAAGTAAAGAATAAAGCAAATTTGTTTATATATATAAAATGTATTCATCTTTCAAAAATAAAAATCCTGTCATACCTTATTACTACAATAGTCTTAAACTTTAAGGACATTTTTATGCTAAAAACTAAACCATCAATGAAAGGATTAAAACAAACAACCTTCCCCCAATTTCTTTGATTCCACTTATGAGAAGTACCCAAGTAGTCAAACTTTAAAAAAAAATAAGCCCTAACAAACACTAGTGTTTTTCAGGGATTGGGAGGAGAGGGGAAAAAGTGAAGAGAAGCTATTCAATGCTTCCAGAATTATTGTTATGGAAAATGAAGAAGTTCTAGATATCTATGGTGCATCAATGAAAATATAGTGAATGTTACTGTACTGTAGGATATATATGTATATAAATAGTTAATATGGTAAATTTTATTTATGTGTTTTTAAGATTTGCTGATTCCAACTAGACATGTTTTACATAGTTTCAGTTCCTCAATGCTAAGCATAATAGCACAGGAAGACAATGAGTAGGTATGCTTACCTGAACTAGGGAAGGGAAAGAAAAATGAGGGAGGGTGTAATATGACAAGAAATGTACTTACTAATTATTATGTAACTGTACCCCCTCTGTACATCACTTTGTCAATAAACTTTAATTTAAAAGAAGAATTTTCTTTGAACAATTATACCAGCTAATAAATGTAGAAAGAATGACAGAGTTTTTAGATTTTTTTACAACTCCAATGCAATAACCAATCCATCCAGCATATAAAACTTTTGGGTAAAATGTTGTTGAAACAGAATTTTTACAAGCATCTAAGGTCCTGACTCATAAATTACTAACTTTAAAAAGGAGAATATACTTTTACAATGGAGCAGTCTGGCATTCAATGGCTTGACCAAGTGACAATCGTACATCTGGTCATTATGTGAAGCAATAAAAATTGCACAATTTCACCTCGAATTTTTGCCAAAAATATTTAACTTTAATCATTAAGGAAGCCTTCAAATAAGATTAGATGATAAGATATTCTGCTTATTAATTATTTTTTTTTTTTGGCCAGTCCTGGGGCTTGGACTCAGGGCCTGAGCACTGTCCCGGGCTTCTTTTTGCTCAAAGCTAGCACTCTGCCACTTGAGCCACAGCGCCACTTCTGGCCATTTTCTATGTATGTGGTGCTGGGGAATTGAACCCAGGGCCTCATGTATATGAGGCAAGTACTCTTGCCACTAGGCCATATCCCCAGCCCCATTGTTAATTGTTTTAAGCGCCTCAAAAACAAATCCAAGTAGGTTGAAGACTGTTCACATGGAAAAAGACATAATGATCAAATGTAAGATATAAATCTTGATTGGGCTCATGAATTAAGTAAAAAGAATAAGCTATCAGAGTTTTTTAGGGACTAGTGAAAATTTTTGAATATGTGAGATCCATAGCTTGATAATTATTGCCAATTTTCTCATGTTTAATTAGGGTTCTATAGGAAAATGTTTATTCCTAGAATTTACATGCTAAGCATCTGAATGCCTACAACTAACTTTCAAATGATTTAGCAAATAATGCTTATATACTAGGAAGGGAATGTGGGGTAGAGGACAAGACAGAGAAAGAGAGAAAGAGATGTGCAAATGTCACATAATCATGAAAAACAATGAGTGTGTATAATAGCTATACAGCTTTTTGAGATATTTCAAATGAATTAGGGAAAACAGTGAAGCATATATTTCGACAATACTTATTGTGGGGAAAGAGAGAAGGGAAATTCATTGTGTGTGAACAAACTTCACAAACATGCCATTCCACCTCTCTTCATTCATTCAATTTCCACTTTTCCTCTTCATTCTCTCTCCCTTTCCTTTATTTCTTTTATTTGTCCTGTCAAGTATTTACCAACACTTTACCCCAAACTTACACATACATCCACTACAAAATTAGTTTGTTCACTACTTTATACAAACTGAAAGATACTTAATTTGTTCAACAAGTGCTTTATAACATGGTGCTACATATTTCTTTTAAAAAAAAATAGGTTGGTAAGGTAAAAGAATAAAGAAGTTGAATTTATCCCTCCCAACATAAGATAACAGTGTAAATTGATAGTCAAAGTAAGGTTCCTGTTTTCTCACTGAGTCACCAGCAGTATAAAACCTTTAGCTACTTGGTTGAAGTGTCTTTCAGGGCTGGGGACATGGCCTAGTGGCAAGAGTGCTTGCCTCTAATACATGAAACCCTGGGTTCGATTCCCCAGCACCACATGTACAGAAAACTGCCAGAAGTGGCGCTGTGGCTCAAGTGGCAGAGCTCCAAGCCCCAGGACTGGCAAAAAAAAAAAGTCTTTGAGAACTATTTGAGAATCTGCTAGAGGTCCAGAAGGCTGACCTTCCAACATTGCCACACACCTGACCAACTAGATTAGAAGTGGTTGTACTTTAAAAAGTTGAACAAATTGATTAAATGACATAATGGGTGCAGCACGAGGCATAGCATGAAGCCTCAGTAGTCAGACCTTGCAATGGAAGATCAAAATGATATGTGATCCGGCACATCCCCTGCACCTGCCCACCTTGAATCCTGTCTAGAGTGAAGAGGAAAAGCAGCCACATGTGAGCAGAACAGGGTGATTATGAAGAGCTATGGAGTCTAAAGATGTTTGGTTGAGACAATGCTAGGTGGGGTCAAGATGAAAGGCAGAGATGGATGAAAAGAAGAGGGAGAGAAATTGTAGACCAGAATCCAATGTATATTCCACAAAATGAAGAAGAGTAAAGGAAACGGTGGGTATGGGAGGGATAGATGAGAATGTTGAAAAGAGGGACATTGATCAAGGTATATTTAATTCATAAACTGCTTTGTTAAATGGGCACTTCCTTGTACAATTACTTAAAGATAATAATGAAAAATTATGAATAAATTAAAAAAACTAGATCTGAAGCCAGACCTGTAGTGATAGATTTAGCACAAGCTTTATTTGTGAGGCTCTTTCTTCCCAAATAGAGTAGTCAATAGCAGTACTGTACAAAAGGTGAGGAGTTTTAGATGTCATTTTTTTATTTTCTTTGAGACATTCTTATTTACAAGCAAGTCACCCCATGGGGTCATGCAGAGAATTAGAAATTATTTTCTGTTAGTTTTCATTTGCTATGTATAAGGCCATACTTTTACAGCTATCTCACTTGTAGGGTAAATGAAGAATGAGTGATGAGTAGCAATGTATTTTGCCCACATTATACTCAAATCTGCTGGCTCCATGAGCCAAGTCCTTCCTATAAAGAAGAAAATATTCAAAGCTGTGGGTGTCTCCTTATTTCATGTACAAACATTTTGCATGAAGTTATTATTGTAAAATCTATGTCCTAAAGCGTGGATCCTGGCTGATTTAAAGAAGGATTGTCATTGCTGGATTTATGTTTTGTGTTTATGTAGTCATGCTTGCTTGCCGATTCTATTCAGAATTGTGCTGATGAGGCTGGAGAGATATTTGCAGAGCAGTTGCCATACAATCAACATAATGGCAATGGAGTAAATTATCACTAAGTATAAGCAGATAGAACATAACAGATGACTCACGTACACACAGGACCATTCAGCGCCAACATGATGTAAAATGAAATGTTCACATATACTCTATTAATAATCAGAATCATGACTGACAAGTGCTTGAAGCTATTCTGTAGAAAGGAAAACTTGACACTGAGTTTCATTCCAACCATGTGCTTATTTTAAAGCAGAATTTATAAAAACAACATTTGCTAATGTAACCATACAAAAATGATCCAATTTTCTAATTTATTTACAGAAATAAATTGAGCAAAGTCACTCTTTAAGCAAAAGCCATTGTCTTTCTGTAATGTAACTGTGTTTTGGAACACAGCATGCCACATCTGCCCTCATGCCAGTGAGCAAAGCAGAGATGAATGAAAGCAAAATTGCTTCATGTTTTCATAAAGGTTGTTCACATTCTCCCAACTTTTAAATCATGTACATTTAAAACAGATATTCATGACACAAACTACTTTAGGATAGGATGTTTATTAAATCAAATGACAAAATGTGGAAGACAGCTGTTTATTACAGTAGTGATATTTGTGCTAGGAGCAAAAGTCTCAGGAGATATTATAATAAAATATTTTTTGCTGTGATCACACATTCTTGTGTCTGGGATTTTGGAATCCTGAGAAACTTGTCCTTTTTTGTACGGTATGTTATAGAGCTCCAGGAAGCAATTGGCCATAAAAATGCTTCTCTGCACACCCTCTCTGGGGGCTAGTGTTCTGAAGACACACAAGCTGGAAACTTTTCCTGCAAAACAGTAGGCTTATAATGACTGATAAAACCTTGGGGATGGAAAAGAAGGTAGAACATAGCAGGCCATGACAAAACTTTATAAATGGAGTGTCAAAAATAAAACAATTTCACTGTCTCACAATCTGGAGACTGGATGTGTACAGTGGTAATACAGGCAGAGCCATTGTCCCTCCGAAAGGACCAGAAAGGATCTATTCCAGGTTGGCCTCCTCATTCTACAAGTTATTTGGCTTCAGGCTGCATAAATCTGCCTTCCCATGTGCATCCAGATTTCTCCCTTTACAAAGGACACCAGTAATATTTGATAAAGGGTCCACTCTCTCCAAGTATGACCACATTTTATTCAGGTCCATCTGCAGCAACCTATTTCCAAATATGATCACATACTGAGATAATGGAGAATATGACATTAATATAGGAATGGGGGGTAGGGTAGGGGATTAATTCAACACACTAGAGATGAGATTAGACAAGGCAGGGTTGTGGGGGAGACAAAGCAGCTCTTAGCCTCAGCATGACAACATAGGATGTGAGATAAAGGTTGGAACATGGTCCTAACAATAGCTAAGCTATGTTAAGTTTGCAAATAAATTACACTTGTATGTAAACTAGAATAACAGGTTGTGTATTTATAAAAATAGTATGCTTGCTTGTTTGTACCTCTGGGGTTCTTCGAAGAGAGACAGAATAAGGATATTTCAATGGTTCCTTAAGAATGGCACAAGCCAGGAACTGGTGGCTCACTCTTACAATGCTAATTACTCAAAAGACTGTTTATCTGCCTATAATCCTTGTGAATCAAGGGGCTGAGATGAGCATACAAGCTTAGCTACTTCAGGAAGCTGAAATTTAAGGATCAAGGTTCAAATCCAACTTGGGCAGGAAAGTCTATGAGACTCATCTCCAATTAACCACTGAAAAGCTAAAAGTAGAGCTGATACTCAATTGGTAGTGTGCCAGCATCGAATAGAAAAAAAAACCTAATAGCTTTCCAGGCCCTTAGTTCAAGCTCAGCACCAAAAACAAAAAACCAGCAGTCCATGCATATGGTCCTTGCACAAAATATAACTTTCCTACTGTCTCTAACCTCTGTTGATTCATATTGCTGTTCCATGAAAATAGACTCTTATATTCCACATCTACAAACACCATTTCTCAACTCTTTTCTAATGTTCATCTTCCTCTTTCACTTTTCCTCCTGGACAACTTCTGCTAATTCATCCACTAATTTCAGCCTCAGGTCTCTGAAGCTTTAACTGCTGTTTCTCTGGCTTCTTATTTATGTGTGAATTATTGCATTTATTACAGTGTTTCAAACATTTTTGTAATTTCTTTTACCTGTAATAAAAGGGACAAGAGACCATGGACTGTGTCTTCCTCTTACTATCTCTGACTTCTAATGAAAATGTCTTGTCTAGTAGGTTCAGCCCGCCCTAAGAGTCTGCAGGATCCATGTTCTCAATCAATCACATATCAAAATATTTGGGAAAAAATTGTTTCATCTGCCCTGAACATGTATAGACTTTTTTCTCAGCCTTACTTCCTAGACAGTAAGTACAGCACTTGCCTAGCATGCACAGAAACACTTTGTAAATTCTTCACCTATACTATAGCCAAATACAGTTGATCCTCATTATTTCCAGATTTGATATTTGGAAGTGGGCCTATTCACACAAAAAATTTCTAACTCCAGATCACAAGCTGTAGTACTTTCAGTCTTTCTCAGATGTGCACAAAATGTGCACACTATACAAGTAAGATTGGCTATCTTCCACGTTCCCAACTGAGGTCAAACCAGGCATCTTTCTGCTTCTTTATTTCAGGTCTCATATTGTAAGCAATCAGTCAAGCAGTACTTAATGGCACATTTTTCACATTTTGTGGCTTTTGATTGTGACTTTATATACTGCTCAATTGCTGCCTATTATCTCAAATATAACAGGGAGGACATGAGAAAAATACATATGCAGATGAGCTTTGTTCAGGCATGAGATACACTGCTGTTGGTCAGGAGGTCAATGTTAATGGGTCAATAAAATATACAAAGTGAGGAGTCTACATGGAAGTACATACAAAACAATCCCTAGAGGCTCTATTTCTTTTCATAGCTGCACATTGTGACATCTTTTGCAGAACCCCTTCATTGAACATTCCTCAAATTACCCAATTTGAATGTACCATCTGTTTTCTAACTGATGCACTAAACAAAATTAGTCACCAAAAAAACAGAACAAATCATGGCACTTGCCTAAAATGTTAGTCTTTTCATCGTCCAAGTTCCAAACCCTGTAGCTAGTGTTCAGTCTTCCCAGGTGCTGCCCACCCTTCCTTGTCCATTGTAACCAAACCACTGATCCAGGCCCTGAGCTCATCTATACCCTCCTCTCCCCCCATGCAATACAATTGCATGAAATATACACAGAAGTTTCTTCATTCCCTCTCTTCCTGGTAAAATGATACTTGCTTTTCAATGGCCAATTTAAATTACTTTCTTTTATGAAGAATCCTCATTGAAAATTATCCCTTTTTTATTCATATGGAATGCTTATGATATCTAAAGATGAGCTACATAAAATATTTTGTGTACACATGTAAAATATGCCTTTCTTCCTTTCCTTCATTCATTTCTTCCTTCCCTTTGTTCATTTCTTCCTTCCCTTTGTTCATTTCTTCCTTCCTTTTTTCCTTCATTTCTTCCTTTTCCTTCTCTTCTTTCTCTTTCTGTCTCTCCTTTTCTTCCTTCTTCCTTTCTTTCTCTTTCCTTCTTCCCTCCCTCCTTTTCTCCCTCCCCCTCTCTCTCTTTCTCTCTCTCTTTCTTTCTATCTTCCTTTCTTTTATGTATGCTAAGAACTCAAAGAGATATTTCTGTGTCTATGCCAAAGCTTTCAGCAGTAAATGTGGCATACTCCCGGTGTACACATAACTGTAGATCTGCTACTCAATGCCATCTCAAACCAAACAGCAACTTTTATGCTACTAAGCATTATCAATAAATGATGAAGGCTGGACCTGGTGGCTCATTTCTGTAATCTTAGCTACTAAATAGATGGATTTCAAGAAGATCACAATTTAAAATGCATGAATATCCTATTCAAAATATAACAAACGCAAAAGGGCTAGTGGGAATCAAATGATCAAATATATGCCCATCAGAACAAGGCCCTAGCGTCAAACCCCAATTCTGTAAAAAAAAAAAAAGTAATAATAATAAAATAAAATATAAAATCATTCTTACCCTAGAAATGGCCTGCTTTCAGTCTATTGAAGTATATTCTTTTCCTAAAAAACTCTGCTATCACTTTCACTAAATAACAGTAATGATGATATGGAGAAACAAACACCAATGGCCAAGTTCAAAAAAAAGTTTCATAAGTATTTCTTTGTCAGAGGGGAAAATGTTTGAGATATCATACCTCCTAGAATAATGTCTGAAGTTTAGTAGGGAAAAAGCTTTATACATGGACAAGGGACACAGATAAATCCAAGGTAGCATGTTCTTCTGTACTCCTAGTTTTATGAGCTAGGAAAAGAAGTTGAGAAATTCCCCTAAGGGAACCACAGCATTTCTCCCTTAGTGATTCTCTGTTGACAATGTTAAACTAATTTCACCCAAAATTTCTCACAGTACTTACATGGAATTATCTCTGGTTCTCTAAACTCTATAGTCAAATTTGTGACATACGATGGTAAAATAGCCCTTGGGGACCAAATCTCAATAAGAAACTTGAGTTATATCCAGGACACGTTGAGGAAGCAGAATAAAATTTTCTTTCCTGTTTTCCTTCTTCCTTCCTTCCTTCCTTTCTTTCATTCTTTCTCCCTTCCTTCCTTCTTTCCTTTCTTCCTTCCTTCCTTCCTCCCTCCCTTCTTTTCTTTCTTCCTTCTTTCCTTCATCTCTCATTCTCTTTCTTTCTTTTTTTTCTCCAAAATTCATAATTACTGCATACTCTCATTACTTGGATGTGGCTAGCAGAGTCTGAGAGGATCTCTTCCACAAGGAAGGATTAAAGCAAAGATTAAAGCAGCAGCTATATTAACTTAAGAAAAATGAGAGGGAAGCAAAGCAGCCCCCCATGCAATATTTAGCTATAGTACAAAACATAGTCAGATCTTTCAAATCCACAAAAACATTAACAAAATTCCTTCTTTTCTAGCATTTAGTCATCTTCATGTACAATCTTGAAACTAGCTCTACTGAGAACCAGGTGTGAAGAGAGCAGTACAAGCAGCCTCTTGCTGCTGAACTGGAGAACTGGCTTTCCCACCACACCTGCATACATGGAAAATACTCGCCATGACATAAAAAACAGGGCAACAGAAAGTGTTAGCAATATGCTGTGGCCATCAGAGCTCATCTAGAATTTCTCTTGCATCAGGCTTTTTCTTGAAACGAGGTACACACATCCAAGACTCTGTGGGAACCATGGGCCCACGAGGGCATGATGGAAGGAAACACACATGCAAGGCTGGCTTTCCCTCCCTTTAGCAGCCCATGCTCTTGCCATATCTAATTTTGTGGAACTCTTTCTTGCCTTTCTGTGCATTTCTTTCCCCACAATTACTCCAACCCACAGCCCTTCCCCAATGATCTCCCAGGCTACAGCTGGCAGAGCACATGATTAGATTGAAACAAACTCAAATGCTGAAGTTAGAAAGGGACCACCACTGAAATGACCCCTTAAGAGATTTTTTTTTCAACTAGAGGGCAGTGATTCTTTAAGAAGTATACTTGATTCAGAAATCTGGATTCTTTCTTTCTTTGCATCTGGTGGGAATTCAAGCCTCTGCTACTTTGGTGGTCACAATAGTTTCTATCAGTTGAATTCAAAAGCACATTACTCAGAACCCTGGATTAGATCTCTTTGTAACTACATAATTAGAGCTTCAGCTTGGAAGAAAAACATTTCCTTGTAGAAAGAAAGAAGACTGCATTTTAGGTTGGAATTTTAAGAAGGTCAGTTTTATGAACACCCAGTTATATTCATTATTAAATATTTTTCTTGAAAGCTATTTGTATGCTGCATTTTAAATCCACACATGACAGATCTAACAGTCAGCTCTGTTTCCTTGTCAAGTCTGACTCACTATACAGCTAACGGAGCAAGAATCTCTGCTTGGGATTGAGACTTTTACTGGGGTGGAAGTCATTTCCATGTTTAAGTTAAAAGAATATAAACACAAATTGTTTGGTTACTTGTGTTTTGCAACTAATCCACAAAAGTGGCTTTGTTTTATCAGGAAAGAATTTTGCATTCAAGTTTGTGGTCAATTAGTCTTGTTTCTCTTAAGAAACATTACTTAAGATCGTGGTTGCAAACAAAGAAAAACATGTCCATTTCCCCTTCTAACATGTAAAAATATTATGTCATCTTTTGTATTTTTGTATTTTCTGTGAATAATAACTTTACATTCATTGCCAAAGCAAAATTGAGTATCTGCCCCCCAAAACTTAAAAGTAGGTATAAATATCCTATATCCACTATCTTATTATAATACAAAATTAGAATGGCTACATTGATTTGTTTCTGTTCACTTTAACTCCTTCAACTGTAAACAGAAATTAATTAGGAGTATTTATTTATTTATTTGGAAGTTGTGAGGCGTGAACTTTGGGGTCTGGGCAATGTCCCTGAGCTCTTTTGCTCAAGGCTAGCACTCTACCACTTTGAACCACAATTTTCTGGTGGTTACCTGGAAATAAGAGTGTCATGGGCTTCTCTGCCAGACTTGCTTTGAACTATGGTCCTTAGATCTCAGCCTCCTGAATAGCTAGGATTACAGGCATGAATGCCTGGCTAGAAGTACTTCTTAATTTAGTCTATTGCTAATACTGTATCTCTCATATTGCTTGAATGTAAGAGAGGGAGAAAGCTCACTGGCTAAGATGAGGTGATCTCACAGTCTTTTGGGAAATGAGCTACTGTTTTAGAAATACCAGCTGTAGAATATCAACATTGCTCCCAGAGTAGAGGACCAATAATACTGTCCATAAATGAGAAAAATAAACTTCTGAATCCCCAAATCCACGCCAGCATTATACAGATGTAGACAGTATCAGAAGTTAAAGACCTTTACCTAGTCAGAAAACTACAAATGTAAGGCCTGGTTTCATAAATAGGTATATCTTTTAAAATATAGTGATATAGTTCATCTGTTATAGATAACTGTAAATATTGAAAGAGACCACTTCTTTGGTCTTAGTGAACCCCATAATACCATAAATTTACAAAAACATTGTCGCCCTATCCAGGCACCAGTGGTTCTTACTTGTAGTCATAGATACTCAGGAGGCTGAGATCTGAGAATTATGGTTCAAAGCTAGCCCTGACAGGAAAGCCTATGAGACTCTTATTTCCAATTAACCACCAAAAACCCAGAGCTAGAGCTGTGGCTTAAGTGGTAGAGCACTAGTAGTTCTTGACCAAACAAATCTCAGGGACAGTGCCTAATGCCTGACTTCAAGCACCCAAACTGGCACATGCACACACACACACACACACACACACACACACACACACACAAAACATACACATACTCACACATACACATACACATACACATACACATACACATACACATACACAGTTGTTACCTTAAGACTCAATGTGGTACAGCACTCTTAGGCATGAAAACAGTTGCCATTGATGCTATTCAGTTTTGGGAGCTTATAGAAATTGTAGAAAGAATGAAGTGAAGGGATAGCAATGTGACTTCAATGGTAGAGTCCTTATATAGCAAGCCTGAGGCCCTGAATTCAATAACTAGTAGGTCTAAATAAATAAATTAATAAACAAATAAATAATTCAAAAAATGGTGGGGAGCTGGGGTTTTAGGTCAATAGTAATGAGCATAAAGATAAAAATAAAGAACAGTGTACAAGGAAGAGCTTATTCTAATGAAGCTGACATTTGACTAGGGTGATCTGTATTCTTTCAAGGTTATGGGATGTAGCGTAAAGGGCTATGTTCTGGAGAGACTGTTGGGAAAACTATGAAAGTTACAGGAAATGAATATCCATTGAGGAGATGAAAGTGTGTTCTGGTACAAAGGTTGAGCTTTTCCCATGGGCCAACTTGTCAACTTGTGCTAAAGGCTTTATATACTTCAAACTCAAGTTGACCCAAGTTCATAGAAAGACAGGAAGGCCATGGAAAGTTTCTTTCTTCTCAAATCCACTTTTTAAAAACATAACTTTAAGAACACTACACAGGCTACACTGCATGTATTGCTACCATATTATTAAAAAAAAAACTCTACTCTGCTGGGAATGTGGCCTATTGGGTAGAGTGCTTGCCTTGCATACATGAAGCCCTGGGTTCAATTCCCCAGCACCACATATGTAGAAAATGGCCAGAAGGGGCACTGTGGCTCAAGTGTCAGAATGCTAGCCTTGAGGAAAAAGAAGCCAGGGACAGTACTCAGTCCCTGAATTCAAGCCCCAGGACTGAAAAAAAAAAACAAAAACCTACACTCTTTGAATTACAATAGTAGTAATATCCATCATTGTTTTTGTTAGTCTCCATTCTTTTACAGTCATAATCACTTTTCCTGACTAAATAGCTATCAATTCATCACCTGCTTTCTAACCACATGCTTTTATTTTTATGTTTTTATTGTATTTTATTGTAAGAGTGATGTACAGAGGGGTTACAATTATATAAATAAAGTAGTGAGTACATTTCTTGTCAAACATTGTTACCCCCTTCCTCATTTTCTCCCACTTTCCCTTCCCCCTGAGCCCTTCTCCCCCAAGTTGTAAAGTTCATTACTAACATAGTGTCTTGTGAGTATCACCATTACGTTAGTTCACCCTTTCCACATGCTTGTAATAGTCCACACCCCCCTCCTGCCTCACTGGAGATGAAGCAGTTGGGCATAAGTTAAGCTAGCCATCATAAATAACAAGAAAGGTTAATTGCTTTTATAATAAGAGTATGACCCAATCAGAACAAATGCAATCAATGTATTAGATTCTTCTTGGTATGTCTATTTTGGCAAATACATATACTTTCCTGTTTGACAAAGCTAGAACTGTTTTTGCTATCTTAGGGACATGAAGATAGAGGAGTGTTTGAAAGAACAGTATGAAAGTTTAGAGATCAGGTTTGCCATGGCACCTGAGCATCTGTGTTTCGTGAATTTCTAAAACTCTTAAGAATGGTCTAGATCGAGAACCCGCAAATTTTTCTACCTACACAGAAAAGAATTAATGCTTACCCTCTAAAAGTCAGGCAGGGTGACATGAAATCACCCCCTCATCAGTGGACATATTCTTCAGACATTATGCTTCATTTTAAATATAAGCACTTTATGATTTCCATAACACTTATTTTAATGTTTAAAAAAAACACTGGCAATGAAAACCGATATTCCAGGAAGGGAATGGAATGTGTGTTTATGCTGTAGCTTCCTCAGAGCCTTTGCATCTTGTTCTTTCATGAGAGCGAGAGCAAGAGAGAGAGAGAGAGAGAGAACAAACTGTTCATAAAGAAGTGTTCCCTGCTTCCAACAGAACTCCACTGGACTCCTCTTCGGGCCTATCTCCTGATGGATGAAGAGTCTTGCTGTCCTTTTACTTTTAAAGAAATTTGCTGTGTTTACAAAAGAAAAGAAGAGGAGGGGAGGGGAGTGGAGGGAAAGGAAGTGGAAGGGAGAATGGGGAGAAGAATGAAAGAATAAATGAAAGAAAAGAGAAAGGGAGAGTTTCCTAACAAAAGTCTGTTAATTTGTATTTCTGAACACTTGCCTTAAAAAAGATCCCACCTAGCAGTTTATAAGGAGTTATTTTGAGCTTTTTGACAATTTGAATTTCTTCTTCTCTTCTTCTATCCACTCTACCACTTTCTTTTCTTTCTTTGTTTGGGAATTAAAAATTATAATGTGAATTTGAAGACTTCCATTCTGTTGGCATAAATAAGCAATACTATGTACAAATGCATGTCTATTGGAGCTTTTAAAAATAAAGTAGCTTTTAGAAGTTAACAGTGTTTTATCTACTTCATTATAGGCAAGCTAGATTTAAAAATAGGAAGGCATATACAAGTTCTGAACTCTGTAGGTTCTTTACTTCAAACCTATGTGGATGCAGTGAGGCCTGTCAAGTTTCAGGAGAATTGCTAATTTGAGGCATCATGGTAGAAACAGCATGTGGCAGAGACAATGAAAATGAATCCGGCGGTTTGCGCACTTGGGGCCTAGTTTGGACTCGCTGTCGCTGCTTCCATATTCCCATGGAAGCTTTCCTACTTTGTTGTTCTCCCGGCCCAAGGTCTTCTTTTCAGAGCCATGTCAGAACTAGGAAAGTGAAAGGGAATATCAAAATCGAGAGACAAAGGATAAAAAGACAAACGACTACAAAAGCAATACTTGCAAAAACGTTTGGTGTAAACCAACTGAACAGCTCATGGGGGGAAAGGGAAAGGGGGAAGGGGAGGGAGGAATGAGGGAGGAGGTAACAAACAGTATAAGAAATGCCTAACGTATGAAACTGTAACCTCTCTGTACATCACTTTGACAATAAATAAGAAAAATAAATAAATAAATAAAACTTAAAAAGAAAGGAGTGGTCTTGGTTGATATATATGCTGATGAGGAGTTCAACCAGCACCATTCTCCTTGGGTGAGCTGGCTCTTATCGGTGTCTTGCAATGGGTATACATAAAGTTGGAAAGAGCATGGAAAGAATGGAGCAGAGAAAAACACCCTGGTCAGACCCTGACTTTGATATGAGGCAGGCAACAAAGGAGGCTAATACATCCCTTCCTACCCCCCCTTCCCTAATTGGCATAAATTTATTTAAAAATGTTTTGATGCAAAAAAATAAAAATAACAAAATGAATCCTAGATTTTCCAGTAGAATGTACATTTGTTGAAACTCTCCAGACAGAAATCAGAATGGGTATAGCTTTCAGCTTCACTGTTTATAAATAGAAATCCAGGCTCAGAATTCATAATCACTAATTGCATTGCTGTTTTTACCCAACATAGGAGGGGAAAATTAATCCAGTGGATTGTCTCCTACAGAATCATAAACACATGTTATATTGTGTGTAACAAATTCCCTAGCATTGCACTTCTTTTGAAGGAAAAGATAACAGGTATACTATAATATTTTAAGCTATAAACTAAAAGATCCTGTCTTGTTGACATATCGAGCAAAAGAGAGAGAGAGAGAGAGAGGATATCTATATGCATGAGACCACATGCATTCTCTGGGTTAGCAACATGGTACTCTAAAGCTAACAGGACTTTTTAAGTTATATAATCCTATGTGCTCATTAAGAAAGAGAAAGCTAAAAAGCAGTGACACAAAGGAGTCAGAGTGATGTAGGTAACAGGTACAGATTGTCGGGCTCGGGTCGCCTTCCCTGGCATGGGGATCAAAGCTCAGCTATGTTTCTCACCACCCCCTTTCTCACCCTCTCTCCTGGTCACCCGTCTGGCAGGTAGCCAGGATGGGGCGTGGGAGTCAGTACTGACCTCACCTGCGCGCGGCCTAAGAGAACGCTTACCCACCTCCTTACCGGTAAAGAAAGCCACGCATATGCGAGTCTCGGAGAAGCTTCAAGAGCTATCTGATTTATTAAGGCGGGGACAAGGACTAATGATAGCAAGAGAAGGGAGAAAGCTGACTGGCCAGGATGCCAATAGGCTGAGAGCTATCACATGATCCCCTCTTGAGCTAACGTCACTCAAAAGCGCCTTGCCAGGGAGCGACTGGGAGGCGCCTGGGCTGGAGAGAGAGTTGGGGGCTGGGTGCAAAGCCGGTTCTTCTGGTTCCGGACCCAGAGAACCGTAGCCTGCTTCCGCATTCCCCTAGGGCTGGGGGGGGGGGAAGGGCTTCAAGTCCCCCGTCAAGTCCATAAAGCTGGACCCCAACACAGATCACACCCTAATGCTAACTATTCATCAGTTCTACAAAACAAAGATGAACACATGAGTTCTTTTTTATTGTTTGTTCTGTTATGTTTTTGCTGGGACTGGAATCTGAACTTAGGGACACACATTTTCTCTCAGCTTCTCTTTTTTTTGGGGGGGGGTGTCCAATCCTGGGGCTTTGAATTTAGGGCTCGAGTGCTATCCCTGAGCTTTCTTTGCTCAATGCTACTGCTCTACCACTTGAGGAACAGCTCCCTTTCATGCCTTTTTGGAAGTGCTTACTTGTAGGTAAGATTCTCACAGCCTTTCCTGCATGACCTGGCTTGAAACCTCAATCCTCAGATCTCAGTGTCCTCAGTATCTAGAATTGCAGGTGTGAGCTCTCAGTGCTCCCACTTGCACTCAGTTTTTCTTTTCTTTCTTTCTTTCTTTCTTTCTTTCTTTCTTTCTTTCTTTCTTTCTTTCTTTCTTTCTTTCTTTCTTTCTTTTATTTTCTTTTTTTGCTCATGGCTGGTGCTCTGCCACTTGAGCTAAGCCTCCACTTTCAACTTTTTGTCAGACAAAAAAGTGGTCTACTTTGGCTACCACAATTCTCAGATCTCAGACTTCTGAGTAGCTAGGATTATAGGTGTGAACACCAGTGCCTAGCCATGAGTTTGGGGTTTTTATTTTTATTCTAATTATCTTGATCACAGTAGACCTACACATTTATTTAGTCATTGCATTCATCTGAGATTTTGCTCATTGGAATTGCCTCACCCCTCTTCCTCATGCCCATGAATGAATGACTTGGAATAATGTAGAAAGCTAAAACAGTATCTGTTAGTTAGTCTGTCTTTACTACACCAAGAAGAAAAGATCAGTTATAACTTAGGAGAAGCAGTGGGCCATGGTATAATAGCCACATTGTCTAGTCTTGTATATATGATGCTTTGACAATTTATGGTTTTATAGACCCACAAAAGACTGCTCCTCACAGATCTCTATAACTCCAAAAGTTAGCAACGTATTGCCTTGCTTATGTATCTTTCATTTGAAAGCCAACCTACCAAGATACCTCCTGAGCCATTTCCTGTACCAGACTTGGGTGCTACTCTAGAGTACTTGTCATTCTGCCCTAGTTAAACCAGAGACATACCACTACAGACTACTACTACTACTCAGGTCCCAGACCTGAGGCTCACTGAAATAGCTCCAACTAGACAATCTAAAGCTCGTGTGTCTGCCTCAGTTATCATTTCCTACAGAAGCAACAATAAAGGCCGCTGTCCACATTTTCTCCTTACTCTTTCTGCCTCCTCTAGCTGACCCGACAGCTTCCATGTGCAGGTCTATGTAGCGTGGAATCTCTCCTCTGGGGAACTAGTAATAATAATAATAATAAAAATCTACATTTACAACACAAAAGTTGAAATCTAAGAAAACAAAATGTGCCCAAATCAGAACTGGGTTTGAAGCAAGCAAGAGGAAAAAGAAAAAGGAATAGGACACAAACAGGGGTCATGCGGCAAAGCTCAAGCTTAGGAAACTTGAGGACCAAGAATTCTGATGGATGGATAAGCCCTTGGTGTCTTCTGCTAATGTGAAAAACTTGTGTTAAGGTGGCACACAAATGATTTCCTCCTGAATTCACTGCTTAATGTGTGAACAGACTTACCGTGTAGAATTCCAGTGACCAGTCCCCAGCTCGACTCTGTAGTAGAATATTAAGTAGCCTCTTAGGCATCTTCCTGGTTTTTTTCTCTTTCCCTATAGTCATTTCTCAACCCTTTCCAAGCCACAGTGTGCCTATTCATAAATATCTTCCATATCCTCATATTATACATTGATATCAGCATTATATTCAGAGGTCTGTAACCCATCCTCCAGGATTCACTTCCACTAAATTGTTTATGACCAGGGGGATAAGTTACACCATCCACTCTTCCCAGATTGCCATGTCATTCCCATGCATGGAATCATTCCACTACCAGAAGAACTGTAAAGTGTGTTTTACAGTATTTGTTTTGCATATGTAAACATACCTGGACATGAGCGCTCAGCTCCCAACAAGAAGATGGTGTAATCCTAGAAGTCTATATCTCCTTTTCCTCATGATGAAGTGAAAGTAATTATACACACACTAAAGGTTCATTAAACAGGTTCAATTAGATAGTACAAATAAAGAGCTTGTTGTAGTTTGGGGGCACAAAAGCTAGTTATATTATTACTCATATTAAAAGCATGTGTTAAAATTTTTAAGCATGCCATATAATGAACAAATCCATATTCATGAAGCTCTGACTAATAGTATAATTTTTACCATTTTTGTAATGAAAACAGACTTCACTGACTTGCCTCAAGATCATACAAGCAAATAAGAATCACAAAAATGTTTAACTGCTTCTTACAATCACCTTTTTCTCTACGCAACTGGCATAATCCCATACTTAGCAAAAGAGCTATTACTCATTTGACGTTTTATAGTGTCTAGGAGTTATGAATATTTGTAAAGGTTACCTTTATTATTTGCTATATGCTCCATTAAATATGTTATTAATTTTAATATATGTCATTTAGGTATAACAACATGTCTGCAAGCTATATATCAATATATCCATTTTCTGTTGGAAGTGAAGAAATACATAGATTAACTTGCTAATATTACACAGATAATAACTGACAACATTGTACACACCCACCTAAAAAAATGGCTGAAGTATTTAGACACTAAATTGTGCTGCAATTCAAAATAGGCATGTAATTTGTTTCCATTCAATCAATTTGTAATTATCTAGTATATTACTACCTCTGTCATAGAGTAAAAATAATAAGTTTAAGAAAAACATCTCTGTGTGTGTATGTATATGTATGTGTGTGATGTCTGAGTATATTTCAACAAACAGTCTAATTATTATTGAACAATGCTAGCAATATTCAATCTAAGTTGAGCACACGGATACTCATTGTGGACAGAGATAACTTTTCTAGCCTCATTGAGACTTGTGGAGATTTCCAATAAATAAGGTGTTAGCAAAGATGATGAAAATAAATTATAGGCATGCATCAATATATCCCGTTTCTTTTCTCTTTCTTGAACCCTGCCTACAATATGAATGTGACAGCTAAAAGTTCAATATAGACAAAAATTAATATTCCCTAGAAATGTCAATTAGCCCTAGTCTCAGAAAAGTTCTGAAAATAGCACATAAATACTGAAGTCTATAAAAACACTCATGGCATGAAAATGTTCATGTAATCTACCATTATTTTGGTTCTACATTACATAAAACCATATAAATGATCGAAACTCTTGTTTCTTAATTGATAAGTAAGGGAATGTTAGAACAAAAAAGGAAGGAACAAAGGAATAATCAACAGGAGTACATTTTGAAGGACTTATAGGTCAAATATCAAGCTATAGAATTATGAAACCTCAGAGTTGGCATGGATAGTACAGGAATCTAATGCCTCCACAGAGGCAACTCTCAAATCCACTCTCCAAAATTAGCAGTTCAGCCACAAGAAAACTATAAAAATGATAATGCTGAATTAAAGGTATCTCAAAAGAAAATATCAATTTTAATAATTTGATCATTGTCAGAGCTATATCCATGTAGCTAAATTCTTATTACTTGGATTGATTATATATATGCAGGGCACTGACATTTGTCTAAAATGTCTAGGTTTGTATGAAATGGCCCAGGAGGAATAATACTGGTAAATTCATTGCAGAGGTCCAAAGGGAGAAGTCAATCAGTAAGAAAAAGCAGAAAGTTTTAACTCAGAGTACTTTGTCTCAAATCCTAGAGACCTAAAGAGTATCTCCTTCCACGCATTCCTAATTGCACAGCTTCAATGACTTGCTTTGTGGGAAATAGGATCAGATCACATGAAAGTCATTATGGTTTTTAAAATATGCATGTTTTAAGAATTACATTTGCATGGTTATGCAGGCAAATCTGGAGTGAAGTCATTGTTGCTGTACAAAGTGAAATTGTGGTTTGTCCTCATGTTTATGCAAACTGTCCAAAAAAGAAAACAAGAAAAATCAAAGATGCTGACATATTGATAATGCCTTAAGTAAAAAGTGCAACACTTTGTTTCTAAGTTTTTTGAAATAGCATCTGCTCAGAGGCCTAAAGAGTGTAATACCCTCTGTTCATCACCTTGACAATAAAATTAATATTTTTTAAAAAGAGTGCAATACCTGGGCATTAAGAAAAGATTCCAGTGATAGAAGACACAGAACCTCCTTTCAGGGCATCGCTGCATGTTGAATAAGCTGAACCAAGAGTAACCAGGATCTCCTTGCTTGGCTGATGAATAACCCAGCACCTCACTTGGATGCAGCCCCATATGGGCAAAGCAAGGCCTCTCCTGCATCTTCCTGAAAATACCTTCTAAACTGATTTTTCTCTTGCTTGTGCCAGGAGAACACATTTTTAATAATTTTTGAGGTATCTAGCTTATTATTTTATTTTATTATTTTATGTTTTATGCTTTTGTTGTCATTTCTAAGAACTCTGTTGTAGCTGAGAATGTAGCTCAGCTGTGGTGACTTTGCCTACCACATTCAAGGCCCTGGGATCAATTCCCATTGCTATAAAATTTTTAAAAATTAAATTAAGTAGAGAGAAAGACTCTATGACTAGTGTCAAGTCATGAAAATTTTCTCATATGTGTTTTCCTAGAGAGTTCATCTCTTGCATTTAGCTCTTTATACTGTTTTGAGTTTTTGTTTGTTTTTTTATCAGGCTTGGAGCTTGAACTCTGGGCCTGGGCACTCCCCTGAGCTCTTCAGTTCAAGGCTAGTGCTTTATCACTTGAGCCACAGCACTACTTCTGGTTTTCTGGTGGTTAATTGGAGCTAAGAGTCTCAGGGACTTTCCTGCCCGGGCTGGCCTTGAACCAGGATCCTCAGATCTCAGCCTCCTGAGTAACTAGAATTACAGAAATCAGCCACTGGCACCTGGCCTTGAGTTGTGTTTTTTTTAAGTTTCCAATATTTTGCCTTATTCTAATATATTACATTACTTTGCATATAACATGTTAATATTTAACATGCTTATTTATGTGTATAATACATCTTGACCAGTGTCACCCTTCCATCATTTGCTACCCTCTCGCCTGTCTTCTCCCCACCCATCCCATCAAGTCTCCTAGTTCTATTTTCCCATGTGTACACTGAGTATTATGATTATAGTTTGTATCTTAGTTTAATTTTTTTTTGCATAAAGATATCTAACTGGCCCAGAATCACTGGTAGAAATTTCTACCCTTTCACCTATGGAGTTGCCTTGGTGTACTTGTTTAAAAAACAAAATAATCTCTTCCATCCACACCTTTGCTTGCCAAATAGTTATTTTGGGACATAGTCTTTTGGACATCAAGCTCCAGCATCAGGCAAAAGGTAATATAATTGCCCAGTTATTTTCACAACCATGTAGACAAATAATAAACAGATAGACAGACAGACATAGAAATATTTCTTATTCTGCCTGCTTGACCTTTAGCTAACCAACCAATCTTACTGCATAGTTTATTAATACAAGCTGTGCGGTCTTACAATTCCAAGTGTTTATGCTGTCATTAAGTCATCGGAAATTGCTATTTGTATCAAAATTATAAATTTCCTTTAACTATTAACTAAGAATAACTCTAAATTCAATCATTTTCTGCATTCAGATTCCAGTTCATTAATTCTTCACATTCCAGTTCTTGAGGTGCTAAACTTATTCACCTTTTAGCATATTTGAATGTTTTGTTTTACGCACCTATGCTTGATAATGTCTTTCTTGTTGAATTCACGCACAAATGAATAAATTTTTGATTCAAGGAATGTTTTTTCTTCCATGGAGAAACTTAAGCAGATATATATTATATACGTATATAACATTGTCATCGTTCCTTGAACAAATATTACTAACTCTTTACTTTCATGACCTGAATATACATAATATGAAGAGAGTTTATAACTTGACATCAACATCACATTAATACTAAGAAATTCTTCTTAAGGTCCTCCCTTTTAGTGCCAAATGATCACTAGAAAGCCCAGTTAGTCAACATCATCAGTGAGTTTTAGGGAAATAATGAGGAAAACATGTGGAACAAACCATGGGAAATAGTTCCTGATATATGTCTGTGAAGTAAACAGTCAGTTCTCTCCATCTGTTCAAATGTTTACTTATGTGCTATTTGTAAACAAATTATATGAAATGATTCCCAAGAAGCAAAATAGATGTCGACTTGTATTTTGGGCACGTTTAAATTTGGGTTATACACTTATTATTGAGCTAAGAGACTTCATTATATATTTCAGATGAAAATTCTTCATTATATATGTATATATACATATATGTTTATGTATATATACATTATACATACATATATATATATATATAATTCCCTGGTAAAAGAGTCTGAATCTAATATCCTACTGAAGTTTAAAAACAATTACTATATAATTCCCTGGTAAAAGAGTCTGAATCTAATATCCTACTGAAGTTTAAAAACAATTACTACTCGGTTACAATTTTTCAAGTGAATTTGTCTATCATTTCCTTTTCATACATAATCTCTCTTTTTCTACATAATTTCCTTCAATACATTCCACTAGATAAAAAGTGTAATATTTTATTTGTGAGAAATGTGCATAAGCTTATTATGAGGCATAATTAAAAGTTAAATGAATATCCATGAATCAATCCCTAATTTGACTCAAAAATATTAGATAATGAATCTGCCTGGCTATTTGTCCCTGTTTCCTGTTATCATGGTTTCCCCTAGTCTAAATTTTGAGTTTTGTAACAAAGCTTTTTCTTTTTCATTTCATGTATAGATAAGTATAGATAATATTATAATATAATGATACATGAAATTTTATATGCAGTATAACACACTGGAATGATTCAGTAAGTTCTGACACTTATCTATGCACCAACACAGCCATGATAATGAATGTTTCTGTGGTTCCAAAAAGGTCTCTTCCTCTTTGCACTCAGTCTGTCTGGGCTTCAGGCACATATCAAACACTGTCTTATTTTCTTTTATTATTCAATCTTGTATTCCATTTCATATAGATGAAATTAAACGTACATAGTCTTCATCTGACTTCTATCACTGGCCAGAAGGGTCTTGACATTTGCTCCTGACTCCCTGCAGATCCAGAGAAACCTTCTGTTGCTGAGCAGTAATCCACTGTGTGCACACACCCCATTTGTTTACCAGACCCTCACTTAATGGAGATTTGAGTTGTTTACTTTGGAGCTACTATGAATAAAGCTGTTACTAGCACTGGATTCAAGTATTTGCACTGGACATTTTCATTTCTCTTATATAAATACTAAGATGTAAACTGCTGGGCAATATGGTGTTTGTTTAATTTTATGGGTAAATACCTGCCAAATTTCCAAAGTTGCTTAGCCAATTCATCTATTGCTTTTTAAAAAATGTAATTTATCCAGCCACCAGTAGCTCACACCTGTAATCCTAACTACTCAGAAGGCTAGATATGAGGTTTTCAGTTCAAAGCCAATCAAGGAAGGTAATTCTGTGAGACTCCTATCCGAAGTAACCTCCAAAAAACCAGAAGTTGATATGTGCCTTAAGTTAGAGTATCAGCCTTGAGAGGAAAAAAAAAAAGCCAAGTCAGAGCACCAGACCCTAAGTAAGTTCAAATCCCAATACTGCCACAACAACAACAAAATAATAATGATTGAATTGCACGATCGTGTTTTGACAGGAAAGCATCAGTAATGTAGAAAACAGAATTATTTGGAAACGAGAAACATCAGAGTTAAAGAATTCTGTCTGAATTCTGTCTGACTTGTATATCCAGATCCATGTAAAGCTACAAGAAATCAGTTTAGATTTTTAGACTATAGGAAATTTACTTTCAAACACATTGAGCAAAAGAAGCTTTACATCATTCTTCCTTGCTTTACAAGACAACATCACCAAAAATGGCTTCTGAAAAGTAAGTCTAATTTTTTCATTTCAGTAAAATCCAAATGAAACCAACAGTATAATAAATGCCATGATTTTACTTAATTCTCATGATGTTTTGATTTGGAAGAAAAGAGAAAACTAAAGCTTATAAGGTCCAAGAAAATAAATGATCCAGGATTTGACCCTAGGATATCTGACTTCAAGATCCACCCTCAAAATCACCGTATTTTTGCTTCTGTATGGTGTAACATAAACAATCTTCTTTATAGGAAACTGATAGTCTGATTAAACAGCCTATCTCTACTTTTGTGATAAGAATTCATGTATTTGGGGGAGGCAGGGGAAAAATGAGGGAGGCAGTAACAAGTTGGATAAGAAATGTACTCACTCCCTTACATATGAAACTGTAACCCCTCTGTACTTCACTTTGACAATAAACAAAAGATAATTCTTTTTAAAGAAATCATATATTTGGGCTGGGAATATGGCTTAGTGGTAGAGTGCTTGTCTTGCATTCATGAAGCCCTGGGTTCTATTCCTCAGCACCACATAAACAGGAAAAAGAAAAAAAAAAAAACCAACAGAGGAGGCGCTGTGGCTCAAGTGGTAAAGTGTTAACATTGAGAAAAAAGAAGCCAGGGACAGTGCTCAGGCCCTGAGTCCAAGCCCCAGGACTGGCAAAAATTTAAAAAAAAAACAAAAAAACTCATATATTTTAGGATTCTCTTTTGGAGGTAATCCTTATTTCTATAAGACAGTAAATCAGAGATAACCCATAGTCCTTGCCACTTTCTCCTTTCTCAAACATCTGTCCAACTTCCATGGAGAGGAAGAATAGCCAACTACTAATGAACAAAGCAGATCTGGAACTTCCATATTAAAATACCAACTGTGCCACTGATACAGCTAAAATAATCTCTAACTCACGCACTCCAATTTCTTACCAGCAGTTTATATCTCAAATTACAACACTCAGATCGGGAAATGGCAGGAACCCAATACCTAGTAATTACAGTAGCCATGAAGTTCCCTATGGTCTCCAGGCTGGATTATTACACTAAACAACATCTCTCCAAACCTAAAAAATTAGAACATGCCATGTATGTTTGACCTCATTTTATACCTTCTAAGCTTTGTTCAACTGTAAAATTATGATCAAGATGTTCCTTCTGAAGACATGTATGTGGTAAATATCTCTAATCTCAGGACCAACTTGAAAATACAAATATACTTGACAAATTGTTAAGTTTCCATGGTTTTGGAAATTGAGAGTTATATAGTGCTCTGGCTACTTCAGCTAAAATTATGAGTAAAAATTTGAGTTTGATTATGTTAGCTTTCCTCCTACCATTCGAAGTTTAATTTAGATAGCTTTCTATTTGTTAAATTTTTTTTAATGCAGTTTTCGTGCTACCCAGTTCAGGAGTGGTCCCTGTAAACTCTATCTGCTAAGGCACTACGTTGGTCACTATCTGTGTGTGATTTTGTGTCTCCAGCAGTTGTTTAGCATCTCTGGATCATCTCCCTGCCTGAGGCCAGCCTTGCTCAATAACTTGTATTACTCATCTGTTGTAGCAAACCCTGCTAAATCACTGAGGCAAAAAAAGACTCTCTCTCTGGTTTATTTTCCAAACCAATCACTGTTCTTCTGACTCACCTCCTTTGTCTATATATTTCTACCCCATTTCCATTTTTCCTTGTGTCAAATAATCCTCTAGAACTTGTCTATCTTCAGAATCAGCAATGTCCACCAGCCATTTCTTAGTGGTGTGTCAAATACCACATGAGTTAGCAAGCTTCCTTCTTCAGAAATATTCCATGCAGGTGCTCACCCACTCTTCCTAAATCCACTGTCCTTGCTTCCCTCCAAGGAATGCCTGGCCTACCACTCATGGCTCCTTCTGTGTCCTTGGTTAGTTTCTCTTCTCATACTACCAACAGCAGAGGCTCCCCCATGTTACTTCTTGGACCCCTGTTTCCATATTTACCTCTTCCTCTAGGCATCTCAGCCAGCAGTCATTGTTTCCATCCGATGCACATTCAGTCCTTGTTTCTCTTTTTTAGTGAAGATTATGCTGCACTCAATTTAAAATTAAAATAGGGGCTGGGAATATGGTAGTGGAGCTGTGGCTCAAAGTGGTACAGCACTGCCTGAAGAGCTCAGAGACAGTCCTCAAGCCCAGAGTTCATGACTGACAAAAAAATTAAAATATACTCAACTCTACTGCTATTGTCTCCATATTCTCTTTTTCTGATCAATGTTTTTAATTCCATAACATGTTCTTGCTTACTATGTTCTTTTTTGTTTCTTCTCTCCTATTTGTCTTGCCTGGCATAGGCTATACATTCAATAAATACTTTTTCAAAAAATATGGTAAAACAATATGTATTACTTAATAGTTTTAGAGACTTCAGAATCCATTCTAGCTAACTGAAGTAGAGTTGCTAGTCTTCTTTACCTTTGAGATGATTGAAGCAACACAGTCAATAGAGGAAGAATAATTGGTAATTCCTAGAAACACACGTTAAAAGTTAAAGAGCAGTTGCTGTCTCATGACCAGAAACAGATTGATAAGGATACTTGTTCAAGAAAAGCAAACTTCACTTGCCACTATTTTTACCAGAATATTCTGTACCTTTATTCATAACTGACATCATGGAAATATCCATTTGACCAAAATCTGGGTCAATCTAAGAAATGTAATTTGTATCTTTCTTTTCTCTTTGAACTTTCCATGAGAACATGTTCTAAAGAAATGATATAAAATACATATAAAATAGGGGGGGCTGGGAATATGGCCTAGTGGCAAGAGTGCTCGCCTCGTATACATGAAGCCCTGGGTTCGATTCCCCAGCACCACATATATAGAAAATGGCCAGAAGTGGTGCTGTGGCTCAAGTGGCAGAGTACTAGCCTTGAGCAAAGAGAAGCCAGAGACAGTGCTCAGGCCCTGAGTCCAAACCCAGGACTGGCAAAAAAAAAAAAAAAAAAAAAACCATATAAAATGTAAGTGAAATATCAACTATTCGCGTCACATTTGTTAAAAATAGTTTTTTCTTTGTTCTTTGCCTGTTTTGATCTTTTACTTCTAAGATTTGAAGTAGTTATACAATCATATCTGATATTCACTATAGCAATAGATTTTTATTATCAAGCCTTACAGCATAAAACTTTATTTTTTAATCATTTTTCTTAGTGATGCCATCTTAAATATTTAACTTATTTAGAATGAATTTGGGATCTGGGATCTTATCTACTCTGCTTTTAATCCAGTCTCTTCCATGTCAATTGGGTCAATATCACTGCTGTCACAGATTTAGAGTGTTATGAACATACTTATTTAATCAATAAAAATATACAACTTAGTTACAATGCTAGGTGATAAAAATGAAGGTCTTTTGTCCTCATTATATTCCAACAACGATAATAGTTGTAATAGTTCATAAGCAAGTAAAGTAATTCCAGAAGGCAGAATAATGTCCCAGAGAAATACCTATGATACAATGATAATTTAGAGAAAATGTCTCTGATTGTGACATCTAAACTCAGGACCAAAGGATGAAAAAGATAGATGGGAAAGCATCCAGGCAAGATCCTCTTTTCTTCTCATCTGAGGAGGGAAACACTAGGCACAAAATCAGTACACTGGAACACCACGAAGGAATCAGAGAGCCGCTAGAGATTAATCTAGAGAGATAAACATGATCAAAATGAACAGATTCTTGCAAATCACAGAAACGTTGGCTTTTACTCCATGTGCAATAATTAGCTATGAAAGGTGCTATTTGACATTGCCCCATTGGTAAGGAAATGGAAAAACTTGGAAAAATTCATATTAAGTGTAGTAAACCAGACCCAGATAAACATTTGCTCCAAGGTTTCCCTCATTTATAACAATTGGTATATGTCTAAGATAGTCCTAGAAGAGGATCACAATAGCTCAATAGCTATCTACATATATATGACCATACAAGAAGATGGTAAGGGAAAGGAACTCCTAAATATGGAAACAAGAGGTTTTTCCTTGTTGTTGTTATTTTTAATGTACTATGTGAAATTATTTCTTTTTTCTTGCATTTTTCTCTCCTATGGTTTAGCCCCTGTTGTCATTGTGTTTGATTTTGGTACCCTGTGTATTGTATATCATTTATCTGAATTAGGGAAGGGAAGGGGAACAACAAAATGGTGAGACAAAGAACAGGGAGAACCAATGCAACAGCCATACTCACAAGACAATATATTGAAGATTAACTGTACAACTGTGAAGGAGCAGGGTGGAGGGGAAGTGGAAGAAAAACAAGGGAGGGGGTCAACAATGTTTGAAAAGAAATGTGCTAACTACCTTACATATGTAACTGTAACCTCTCTGTACCTCACCTTGACAATAAAATTAAATTAAAATAAAAAGAAAGGTGTCATTTTGGCTGCTAGAGGACCGATTCTAAGACAGCAAGTTGTGAAGCAGGGAAAGTGGTTAGGAAACCATGTGACTAGCTGTAGCCACTATGTCATAAGGAGATACAATGTTTGTCAGCCCTGTGCTGAAGTATTTAAGAACCTAGGATTTTAATTTTTTTTCTTTGCCATAGCAACTGACAATGTTTGAGACAATGTCTAATCTATTCTCCCCAGACCCAGAGTTCTGGGGATCCAAATGTATCTGTTTATTAATAATGGAAAAGAAGCAGTCCCTAAAGAATTATTTATTTTTAATTATTAAGACTAAGACTTCTGATTTTCAAGGCCATTATTACAGGCTAATCTCACTATTCCAAAAACTCTAGTCAGGGAATCATTTTCATTTTTTAATATATTTTTTTATTATCAAACTGAACTACAGAGAGGTTACAGTTTCATACATTAGGCATTGAATAGATTTCTTGTACTGTTTGTTACCTTGTCCCTCATTCCCCCCTCCCCCATCCCTCTTTCCCTTCCCCCTCCTCCCCCCATGAGTTGTTCAGTTGTTCAGTTCATTTTCACCAAACAGTTTGTAAATATTGCTTTTGTAGTTGTTTGTCTTTTTTTTACCCTGTGTCTCTCGATTTTGGTATTCCCTTCCAATTTCCTGGTTCTAATACCAGTATACCCGGTTTCCAATATACTCAGATAAGATACAGAGATAGTGTAGGTACAACCACAGGAAGGTGATGCAGGAATATCATCAATAATAGAGGCTACAGTTACATATGGCACATTGAAAGTATTTACAACTGTGATATAACAATCGTTTCCATAACATGGAGTTCATTTCACTCAGCATTATCTTATGTGTTCATAAGGGTATAGCTACTGGGCTCCTGTGATCCTCTGCTGTGAGTTGCCTAAACCTGTGCTAATTATTCCCTATGAGGGAGACAGCACTATGCTAGCAGTAAAATGGGGAGAAATTGACAGGATCAAAATATATGTTGCTGACTACAAATGATGTTAACACTTAATGTGATACTAGCCAGATAGGCTAGTGCATGTCTGTATTCCCACCACTAGGGAGATTACACTAAGAGATCGTAAATTCAAGACAAATCTTGAATATATAGTAAAACCTGACTCAAAGAGTGAGAGAAAGAGACAGAGAGACAAAGACAGAGAGACAACAGAGAAAGGAAAACAGAGAGAAAGATAGAAAATAAAAAATGTATCATTAACCTATTAAAAAGGAAGAAATTACATGATTTACAATGATATAGATGATCTTAAAGAAATTGTTAAATAATATAAGCCAGACACAGAGAAACAAAGATGATACAGTCTCACTCAGGTGAAATCTAAAGAGGTTGAGATTGAGTTCATAGAATTAAGGAGGTATGGTGGATACAGGCACTAGGGTGGTAAAGAAGGGGTTAATGGCTTGAATATGAAATGTTTCCCAGTGGTTCAGGTGTCTAAGACAAGGTTTCAACTGGAGTGCTAGTTTGGGGGCAGGTGGCTGAGGAAACTTTAGAGAATAGGGTTTACATGTAACAAGTACTAGTGAGGGTTAAGTCCATGGGAATATCTTCTCCCTGGGCCCTTCTTATTTGTTTTTCTCTGTTTCTGTCAACAGTAAGATGAAAAATCTTCTCCACTACATGTTCCCACCACCATGACACCCTGCCAAAGTTCAGAACATGAACAGAAACCTCTGAAATTGCAAGCCAAACTAAGTACTTCCTCTCTGAAGTGAAGTTAGATCCTCTGTCACAGCAGACAAACTAATGAGAGGAGAGGGGAGTTGATGGCATTGGTCCAAGAAGACATAGATAAGAATAAGATCTATTGCATGGTATAGCAATTAGAGTCCATGATAAAATACATTCTTGAAAATGCTTTTAGGAGAGGGATAGTAAACGTTCTCACCACAAAAATTGTAGCTCTCTGAGAAAATGTATGTTAATTACCTAGGTTTAACCATTCCACCATGCCTATAGACAATAGCATTATATTATAAATGATAAATACTTACTACTTAATATTTCAATTGAAAATAAAATTTAAGGGCTGGGAATATGGCCTAGTGGTAGAGTGTTTGCCTCGTATGCATGAGGTTCTATTCCTCAGCACCACATATATAGAAAAAACCAGAAGTGCTGCTGTGGCTCAAGTGATAGAGTGCTAGCCTTGAGCAAAAAGAAGCAAGGGACAGTGCTCAGGCCCTGAGTTCAAGCCCCAGGACTGGCAAAAAAAAAAATTTAATATTTAAATGTGAGAGATAAAAGAGAAAAATTTTAAAGAGAAATTCCAAATAAATGAAGCCATTTATGAAGGCAGGAAAGAGTGGATTTATACAGTATGTGATGGTATGGGAAAAGGTAAAAGGTTCTGTTTTGGACAGGGTTAAGTTTGATCATCCCACCCTGAGCTATCAGATAAGTATCTGAATATATCCTTTCAGACATCAAGGCAGAGAGGATAGCTGCATTTAATAAAGTTTTGGAAATTCCAGGAAATCATGATAGTCAGAAAAATACTAATGGATGAAGTCAGCTCAAAAGAGGTTAGGAAGACGCTCTGAGACAAGACCTTAGGGACCCAGGCATTTAGTTTGTAAGAACTTCTGCCACTGGAGATTATGAAGAAGACACTGGTGGTTAGAAAATAAGGATCAGGAAATTTAGTGTCTGTGAAGGTAAGACAGGAAGTGCTGGACGATGTCAAGAGCCAAACTGAGTGAAGCATGAATGAGTGGGTGAGATAGAGAGAGGATGGGAAGGAGGACACGTACAGGCTCCTGGAGCAAAGAGAGTGAGTTCCCAGAGAAATCAGCAAGGAGAGAAAAAGATAATTGTAATGGGAAATAAAAAGTACATTTGTACAGTGATGGAAATAATCTAACTGGAAAGAAATCAATATTCTCATATCTGCTAAGATATGCTTTTTCAAAATGACTTTATCCAGAATTGTTTCTGTGTTTGAAGTTTTAATTTTAACCTTTGTTAATCAGATTGTTGGCTTAAGTCTAACTAAGATCTGGCTATGTCCAGAGTATTTATTTTTATTTATTTATTATTTATTTGGAGTATTGATTGATTGATGATTTTGGAGGGGTAGGGTCTTGCTGTATAGTGCACACTGCTCTTGAGCTATACAGCTTCCTGAGGGCTATGATTATAAATGTGTAGCACCACACTCAGGGCTTCATAGAGTTTATAAATATAGGAACTCTTTCTAAACTGTTTGAAAATTTCAGTCATAGACTTAAATATAAGTACATTTATCTTATAGAACTAGGTCATTTTTTTTTCTTTCTTTCTTAGCACTGTCCCTGGCTTCTCTGCTCAAGACTAGCACTCTGCCACTTGAGTCACAGCACCACTTCTGGCCGTTTTCTATATATGTGGTGCTGGGGAATTGAACCCAGGGCTTCATGTATATGAGGCAAGCACTCTTGTCACTAGGCCATATTCCCAGCCTATTTTTTTTTTCTTAATGCTTCACTAAATTACAATTCAAAGCTATACTTCAGTGGTTCATGGCTGTAATCCTTAAGAGGCAGAGATCTGAGAATCTCAATTTAAAGCCAGCTCAGGCAGGAAAATCCATTGAGACATTTTTTTTTAACTGTAAAGGTGATATACAGAGGGGTTAGAGTTACATTTGTCAGGTAATTAGTGCATTTTTAAAAATAGTCTCACTCCCTCATTTTCTCCCAGCTTTTCTCCTCTGGATCCTCCCCCAAAATTGTATAGTTCATTTCACTACACAGTGTCTAGTGAGTATCACTGCTAAATTAGTTCACTGTGTTTTTCTGTGCTTCTTCTTTCCCTCTCCAAATGAAATAAACTTATATAAGACAAAGGGTACAGAAATCAAAAACAGCAACAAAAGAGGTGGAGGCGGGGGGCGCAGACAGAAGAAGATCCACAAACAGTGCACTGAAACAAAACCTCTTGTAACCAGAGCTTAGTGAGGATGAACCTCCACAGGAATTGCCTGGGCCAGGCAGGCCCGGCCTTGCTCTGCCAGGGACTCTAGCACCCTGGCTGCTGGCTGCAGATGCTCCAGTGCGTGGGCCCGCACCCTGCAAGTGAGACTCTTCTCTTCAATTAACCACCAAAAAGCTGGAAGTGGATCTGTGCCTCAAATGACAAGGTGCTAGCTTTGAGTTAAAACAAAATGCTCGGGGATATCATTCAGGGCCTGAGGTCAAGCTTCAGAATCTGGATACACACACACACACATACACACATACACACATACACACACACACATTATAATTCAAAACTCATTGACTCATTAACTTTTAATATATGGCCAGCCAACACACACCTGCCATCTCAGCACTTGAGTCGGAGGCCATCTTATGCTACAAACCGGGACCCTCAAGATCACAATAATAAGAATAGTGGCAATAAGAACAATAATTTGGATGCAAAACAGAAAATGTAACATAGAAAATCTCCTAAAGCTTAGACATATTTTAAATCAAATACATTTTTGTCCATATTTAATTTCAGATGCATACGCATATGAGACTAATAGAAAGACGTTAATAATATCATTTAAAATTGCCCTGGCCAACTTAGACTTTCAAAAGTGCATTTCTAGCCAGGCGTCAGTGGCTCATGCATATAATCCTAGCTACTCAGGAGGCTGAGATCTGAAGATCACCATTCAAAGTCTTCTCGGCCAGGAAAGTCTGTGAAACTCTTACCTCCAATTAACCACCAAAAGCTAGAAGTGGAGCTGTGGCTCAAATGGAAGAGCACTAGCCTTAAGCATAAAATCTTAGATATAGTGTCCAGGCCCAGAGTTCAAGCCTCAGGCCCAGCCAAAAACAAAACAAACAAAAAAAGCACATTTCTAACCAACCACCAATGGCTTGGTCTGTAATCCTAGGTACTCAGGAGGCTAAGCTCTGACCATAGAGGTTTAAAGCCAGCCTGGACAGGAAAGTCTGTAAGATATCTCCAGTTAATCATCAAAAATGAAATTGGTGGGCTGGGAATATGGCCTAGTGGCAAGAGTGCTTGCCTCCTACACAAGAAACTCTCGGTTTGATTCCCCAGCACCACATATATGGAAAATGGCCAGAAGGGGCGCTGTGGCTCAGGTGGCAGAGTGCTAGCCTTGAGCGGAGAGAAGCCAGAAGCCAGAGATGGGGCTCAGGCCCCATCCTGGGCCAAAAAAAAAAAATGAAATTGGAGCTGTGGCTCAAATAGGTGAGCATTAACTTTGTGCAAAAAGCTAAGGAACAGTGCCTACGCCCTGCTTTCAAGTCTCAGGATCAGCGAATAAAAAGTGCATTTTAATCGTAAGCAGTACTTTCTGAGGGAAATGCTCACACACTTCTTTTGCTGGAATGTAAATTAATACACTAGTCATTATGGAAAAACAGTATGGAAAAATCCTCAAAGGTACTAGAAATAGTACCATGATACAATCCAGAAATTCTACCACTAAGCATAGATATGAAAGAGATGAAAGCTGTGAAATCAGAAACATCTACATGCCATATTTATTACAGCATTAGTTACAATAACCAGGATATTGAGTCAACCAAAGTCTCCATTGACAGATGAGTAGATCAAATAAGGAATAGATACATACAACAAAATAATTACCCAGCCATGAAAAAGAAGGAAATCCTGTCATGTGCTGCGAGATAGATGGAACCAGAGAACATTATGCTAAGAAAAGTAAGCCAGAGTCAGAAGGAAAATTACTGCATCATCTCACTTTTTTGCTGAAGTTCAAATACTGATCTCATAGAAATAGCGAATAGAATAGTTGTTGGCAGAGGCAGAAGCCTGTGGGCAAGAGAGAGATGGGAAGAGGAGGATTCGTTGGTACAGAGGATAGGGTTGGATAGGAGGAAAACCTCCTAATAGTCTATGACAACATGGGAGAATTATGGTTGACAATTATTTGTTGTATACTTCCAAATAGCTAGCAGACAGGATTTCAAATGTTGCAACACAAGGAAGTGATACAATTTTGAGGTGATTAAATACTGTAAGTCTACCACCTTCATCTAGCATGACACATTATACATGCATTGAAGTGTTTCATTATACTCCACAAGTATGTAAATTATTATGGATCCATTTTGAATTTTACATTGCTTGTGTGTTTTATTTTAATATGAAGAACTTTCTTTCATCTTTATTTTCTTAAATTATTCTCTTGAAAGGTATAGATGAGTAATTGATTTTTAAAGACTGTGTAACTTCATTTGTCAAATATTTCTAAGAATGTTGAAAAGTATGTTATTAGTTAAATTATGCCAATGGGTACAATCAGAGGCTTGAAATAAAGGATTTTTCAAGAGTTAAAAAAAAAGAACTTTCAAGAATATGTATTAAGAATTGCTTGTAAGTATTACATACATAAAAAGAAATTCCTTTTTATCATGTTAAACCTGTCACATCTTGTTTATTTTCTGGTATCAAATCTTCAGATCTTGCTTCATTTTCAGTAGAGAGAGAGAGATTGATTTATTCAACAATGCTCATATGTGACATTATGTTATATATGATAATTGTGTGTGTGTATATGAGGGGGGAGGAATACCAGAATATGAGACATATATTTGTATGCCTTTTTTGTTATGGTAGAGATTTTGAGTTCTTGATGTTCCTTTTTCTAATTGATGAATGTCAGGAGCGCATGTACTTTAAGCACTAAAGAGGTACCATCCCCGCTTTTAATTACAAATTTAATCTCCACTCAAGGAATATCCATGCACAAATATTTATAAATGAGAAAATGTAGCCATAAATTAAAGACAACTCACATAATTCAAGGGAGCCCACAGCCCCTACATGAAGGGACTGTTGGATTCAAAGAGAAAAATTCCTCTACCCCTAATCCTGCCAACTGCTCTGTGGCATGGAATTGAAGGAACATAAGCCTCAAGTCCTGGATGTGTTCCTAGATCTTCTAAAGAGCTTGCTCTGTGCCTTCCAAATACTTAAACTGTCTGGACTTCAGATTTCCTGTACATATTAGACAGTAGATGGTTGAATGCAAATAAATGAAACCTACTTAAAGCTACATTTATTAAAAGATTAAATGGGTACCTCACCGACTCCAAAGAAGTAAATTTTAGCAAGAACTGAGGACCTGGAACAAGGACTGGGAAACAAAGTATTTCCTTCCCACTTTCCATGTTTCTGTCTTTGGAGCCTAAGGTCTCATTTCATCTCCTCTCTCCCTTGCCCCCGTCTGCCACCGCATTGCTCTTGATTGTTGTCTTGTTCTTTCCCACCCTCTCTTAGAATTTAATTTATCAGTACATACCCCACATACCACAAAATATAAACATAAATCCTTGCAAATCCTATGCCCATAATAAAATGACCAAATCTCTACAAACTCCAGATTTCTGAGAAAGTCTACTGTTCAGCTAAGGTTTTGCCTTGTTTGCTTCAACTGGTCCCAGCTAAACAATAGGATGGGGTTGGGGTTATGGAAACAGAGCACATTCTGTAGGTTCTTCTGGGGCTGTGGAGACTTTTGCTCAGAAAGCAATATGGAGTGGGTTTGCTAAAGGTGGTTTGCATTTCTAAGAACTTTTTAGTGAATCTTAAAATTGCTGTAAGAATAAATGCACACTGCAGACACAAATAGTGATTTGTAAATACTGTGTAATTATGTTATTTCTTCTGTAGCTTATATGAACTGCTTTGTGTATTTACTTGAATATGTTGGCATTCATTAACATGTGCTCCCCAATTAATCAAGACATGCTTTTAATAATTAATATCTTTGTGCCAAAACAACATTTGGAAAACTGGATTAAGTTTGGGCCAATGACTTCTTGGTTTTCAGTGAAATGATGTTTTTCCAAAAGACATGTTAAGTAAATACATCATAAAAGTAATAGTTCAGCATTAAGGACTTTGGTAAGAACTAACCAATTAATTCAACATAAAGGTATCTAGCTAGTAGAGAGTTCATGAAAAAAATTGAATTGCATGTGATGTTGAGATGGACCTTAAATATCATCTTGCATACATGCAATGCATGGGAGGAGAGTGAAGTCATATCTTCTTTGATTTTTGAAGCTGTTATTACATTGCATAAATTTCAGACAATGCTTGTGATTAGCCTTTATTCCTTACTCTAAAGATGATTTTTTAATTTTTTATTTTTGCCAGTCCTGGGGTTTGATGAGCTCAGGGCCTAGGCACTGTCCCTGAGCTTCTTTTTGTTCAAGGCCAGCATTCTACCACTTGAACCACAGCGCCACTTCTGGTTTTTTCTGTTTATGTGGTGCTGAGGAATGGAACCCTGGGCTTCATCCATGCTAGGCAAGCACTCTACCACTAAGCCACATTCCCAGCCCTGTAGATGATTATTTTTAACTCTATCATTTTACCTTAAGAGATATTGAGTGCAGATGTATGTTAAGTATGATAGGCTAATTAAATACCTTTCCAAACTGCCCACAACTGAACCTTTGAAGATGATATCTCACATCCATTATAACAAGTGTGATCTCCTTATAGATCTTGAGGGAAATTATCCTGGATCTTAATGTAATCATAAGATGGTCACTTTCAGACTTTTGTAAAAAAAAGATAGAGGAGATTTTACTATGATTGATTCAGACTGAAGCAGTGAGAGATAGTTTTGACCATCCACTACTGATTTAGGAGATAGATCATGAGTCCTAAACTAAGGAATACAGATAGCAAATAGATTTTCTTTCTGAATATTTCCAGAGGAAATCCAGGCTCACTGACATCTTGATTTTGGACTTCAGATTCCCAGAACTTTAAGAAAGTAAGTTTATTTTGTTTAAAACCACTCTATTTGTGAGGGCTTGTAGCAGCAAAGAAAAACTAATACAATGGGCCTCGTAAGAAGGACTTAATGAAGATAACAGTATAGTTCCCCATTTCCAAGGAACAAAGCCCTCTCAGTCCAGCCCAGCCTCCCAGCTCTTTCCACTTCTTGGTGCACACAATAGGCCCTGAGTATATTATGTTTTATGTATAGTCCTTTTTAATTTCAAATTATTGTCTGTGTCATGTACTTCTTATTCCTTTGTTTTGTTTAGTCTGTGGTTGAGAAGGAATGCGTCATCTCTTTTCACATTTAAAACAAATGGATTTTTTTTCATCATAGATTTTTTTTTTAACTGAGATATAGAATTTTCCCTAAAGGAGTTCAAATCAATAAATGTGAGTTGAGCGTATTCACACATTAAGCCATTTGAGCATTCCAATTTTGCAAATTCTACTTCATTTGTTTATTACTCCCTACCATACTATAGTGGCCTGCACTCTTAACAGGTCCTTACCCGTAGGAATGGCCTCACATAAGTTGTAGATAAATGGCCAGAACCCTAGTATTGGAAAATTGCCAACATAAGCAGTCAGCTCCCACAAGAATGTGAGAAAGGACTCCCCACCGCTCTCTAATCAATTAGTTACCTTGGCACTGCTATTTTAAAATATAAAATACTGCTTTATTATTAGTGTTATTATCTTTAAGTTGTTGTATAAAGAAGTTTCCACTTAGCAAAGCAGTTTCTGAATACAATATATCTTGATCAATGCCACCCCTTTCAACATTCTCACCCATCTCTCCCCTACCTACCCATTCCTCACTCTTCTTAATTTTGTAGGATATACATTGGATTCTTGACTTCCTCCTTCTCATCTTCCCCTTTTCATTGTCTACCCCTTTCCCCTTGACCCTACCCTACTCCTTTCAAGTTTTTTTTCAATAAATCTAAATTATCAGCTCCTCTCAACGTCACCTAGGTTCCTCAAATCAACTTAGACCTCTTTCCAACCTTTCCATCCTTACACTCACATACCTCCTAGGGGTGACTGGAATTTATTCTTCTAGTTTAACCAAAATGTGGGACCCTTTCATCAATATATCTTCTTTCTCCAACTCTACATATTCCCAAGTCTCTGGTCAACACCTAACTGCTCTCAGTTTCTTTGACAGCAAAGCCTATTAAATTAAGCATATGAAATAAGATCATAGGAATTTTGTCTTTCTGCTCCTGGATTCTTTGACTTAGCATAATGTCTTACAATTCCCATTCATGTTGTCACAAATGATGATGTGCCTTCTTTTAAAAGACATATAAATCAAATCCTTTGACTTTCAAGGATGCCTCTTGTCCTAGCTTCTTGGGAAGCTGAGATCTGAGGATCACTGTTCAAAGCCAGCCCAGGCAGGAAAGTCTATGAAATGCATTTCTGTAATTAACCACCAAAATGCTAGAAGGAGAGCAGTGGTCAAGTGGTAGAGAGCCATTCTTGAGAAAAAACAACTAAGGGAGAGCACACAAAGCCCTGAGTTCAAGCCCCAATGTTAGCACACACGCATGCGTGTGCGCAAACACGCATATAAACAGCATTCCTCTCTATGTATTTACTACTTTTTCCTTATCTACTTAGTTTCATTCCACATTATTGTTTTGTATAATGATAATATGAACAAGGGAGTATAGTTATCTCTTTGACATACAAAATTCAATTCCTTTGGATATGTCCTAAAGTAGTCTTGCTAGATTATATGGTGGGTCTATTAGTTTTGTTGTTGTTCTTTTTCTTCTCTGCAGGAATTAGGGCTTGAACTCGGGGCCTGGGTGCTGTCACTCAGCTTTAGTGTTCAAGGCTAGTGATCTTCCACTTAAACCACAGTTCCATTTATGGCTTTTTTGTGTTGGTTAAATGGAGATAAGAGATTCAGACACTTTACTTTCTTGATTGACTTTGAACCACAATCTTCAGATCTCAGCCTTCTAAGTAGCTAAGATTACAAGCATGAGCCACTGGTGCAAGGCAAGTTTTTAAAGTAAACTCGATACTGCTTTCAAAAATAGATGCACCTGTTTACGTTCCTATCAACAATGTCGGGAGCCGAGCTAGCAGCTAAGCTCATCCTGACCTCTGGCTGTGCCGATGTCGCCAAGATGACGGGAGTCAGACCTGCAGCTAGGTTCATTATCACCTCTGGCTGTGCTGTTACCGCCAGGATATGCTAAAGGCAAGGACATTTGTTCACAGCCACTGTCCGGAATTGCTTTGCTATGTCCCCACCTTGCTATGTCCGCTGGAGTAGATTCCTATGTTAATCAACCTTGTCCTGTGTTTACTGTAATCAAATGTTGCAAACTTCAAAGACTCTTTATGTTCTGGAATTTTAACAATCCTATGCTATTCCCTGGTTCCAAAACTGCATATAAGCTGGAAGTTAAGAATAAACTGTTGCTGCAGTCTTGAGGTTCAACCTCACGGCTGCAGACCTCCCGTACCCCATCTTTGTCTCTTGTCTTTTTTCTCTTGCCTTATTTTTCCTTTTCCGTATCCCTGCCGCCCCTCAGTCAGGATTTCTGTTCCCCTGCCGGCTGGCCCGGCAGGAACAATATGTGAGAGTCCTTTTTCTTTATACCCTCTCCAATAATTGCTATCATTGAACTCTTTGATAATAGTCATTATAAAAGAATAAGATGTGATTTTGTTGTGGTTTTGATTCATATTTCCTCAATGATTATAAATGTTGACCACTTTCTCATATTGAACATCTATTTCTTTATCTTCTTTTGGGAAATGTCTATTCAGATCCATTACCCAATTTTTAGTTATTCTATGTGTTTCCATGCCATTAAGTTACTTAAATTCCTTATATTCTCCAAGTATTAGCCTCTTACCAAATATATGGGGTTTTTTTTGTATTTTCAAACTAATGTACAGAGAGGTTACAGTTTCATACGTTAGGCATTGGATACATTTCTTGTACTGTTTGTTACCTCCTCCTTCATTCTCCCCTCCCCTCTTCCTCTTTCCCTCCCCCCCCCCAGAGTTGTTCAGTTCATTTACACCAAACAGTTTTGCAAGTATTGCTCTTGTAGTCCTTTGTCTTTTTTACCCTGTGTCTCTTGATTTTAGTATTCCCTTTCAGTTTCCTAGTTCTAATATCAATATATACCGTTTCCAATGTACTCAGATAAGATACAGAAATAGTGCAGGTACAACCACAGGAAGGGGATACAAGAAGATCATCAATAATAGAAGCTATGGTTACACATAGCACGTTGAAAGTAGTTACAACAGTGATATAACAATCGTTTCCATAACCTGGAGTTCATTTCACTTAGCATCATCTTATGTGTTCATAAGGGTATAGCTATTGGGCTCTTGTAATCCTCTGCTGTGACTTGCCTAAACCTGTGCTAATTATTCCCTATGAGGGAGACCATAGAGTCCATGTTTCTTTGGGTCTGGCTCACTTCACTTAGTATAATTTTTTCCAAGTTCTTCCATTTCCTTATGAATGGGGCAATGTCATTATTTCTGATAGAGACATAAAATTCCATTGTATATGTACCACATTTTGCTGATCCATTCATCTATTGAGGGGCATCTGGGTTGGTTCCATATTCTAGCCATGACAAATTGTGCTGCGATGAACATTGTTGTGCCAAATATATGTTTTGTAAATACTTTTCTCCTAGAATTTGGGTTGCCTCATTTTTTTCTTTCCATGTAAAAGCATTACAACGTTGTAATCTGCCTAACAAAACCATTAGGTAAATACTATCATTCACCTGATTTTACAATGAGGAAAGTAAGACAATGGTTAGTTACAGGATGACAAATGAAAGAACATGATAAGGCTGTCTTTTCAGGCAATGAAGGAAGAGCTGCCTCTTAGAGAACATGAAATGCAAATAAATGGGAAGGAAAACTATTCCCATCAGATCTTGGAAATGGCTTACCAATTCTCAATGGCTTATCAATTCTCCTGATTTAACCTGTCTAATTTATGTGATTCTATGTTTTCCCCAGAAGAATAAAATAAGCATAAATGGGCTATTTGTAACTAAAACACAGACACCATCCACCATACGTCCTTAAGTGCAAAGGAAATCTTCACTACCACGTAACCAACATTCTGAGTGAGAAATACAATTACAAGCAATGACAAGATACCCTGTGAATGTGGCATTACGCACTATTCTACATATACATTATAACACCATTTTACATAATATGCATTTGTGTAAATGATTGATGCAGTTTGAGTATTAAGAAGAAAAATTATTAAAGCAGTTTTTATTGCTTACATGTAAAAAAGAGTTAGAAATCACTATCGTAAAACAAAATATAGCAACAGCTTTTATGTACACTGACGTAAAATATTATAAACTCTGGTGGAAAATTCTTTCTTCTTTCAAACACATTTTATGGCTCTAATCATAACTAGGCACATATGTTCACATCAAATAAAGTAATTTCATACTTTCCATATTGCCTTGTATCTCTATGGACTTTTTCCACCAGGTCAAATGCAAAGTTCAGATAAGTTCAATGTGTTTTCTCAGATGCAATAATTTAAACATCTATAAACTTATCATTGTATGATGTTTGTTTCCCATCATTGATAAGACTGTTTAAATAGCCCAGTTATCTAACAATCTCTCCTGTTACTTGAGCTGTTTTGACCACTTGCTGACCATGTGCTCCTTTTTGGAAAATACTGTACTATTGTCTTCTGCAGCAGTGTTTTATTCTGAGCTCCCTCCTCTCTCACAACCTCTATTTTCAGCCTCACATGTGAATCCTTCATCTATTTCTAGAGACTGCTTAAATCCCGGGGTTTGAGTATTTATCCTCAGTCCTCCAAGCATCTTACTGTGCACAGTCTTCTGAGAAGACTCATTCATTCCAAATGCTTCAACAATCCTCTTCCTATGAAAGCCACTCTGCTCTATGCTGAAGCTATCTATTCTCTCTCCTTGCTGGTTTTTCCTTTGTCAGAATTCATGACAACACTGGTGTTTAGATACCCAAGCTGGAAGCTTGTTATCACTATGATGTTTCACTGTCTTTCACCTACCTTCCTCTCTCTCATTCTCCAGTCAGCCACCAAACACCATGCTCAGCTTATTCTTCCTGGAGCTTGTCTTCTCTTTCCTTTTGCAACCACAGTGTCTCTGCTTCGATTGCTGGACCCCTTTAACTCACTATCCCACCCTGCAGCCACAGTGAACTTTCTAAATTATAAAGAAAAACATGTCCCTCCTTTGCTTGTGGCCTTTATAAAACACAATACCCGGATCTCTCAGCATATCAGTAAGTAACTTTACAAGGTAACTTCTCCTTCTTCTCCAACTTGTATCCTGTGGGAGGTTTGAAAGATTCATGAAATAATCAAAGATGGATGCTAGTCCATAGCAGACAGCAAGCTTGGACATGTTCAGATCTGTGGAAATCCCTCCCACCTGCATCCTATCTATCCATATGCAGTGGCATAGCCATCTTTAAGAAGAAACTGGAGACAGAAACCCCTGGGAGAGAAGAGGGCAGGAGCTTATGGTAAGGAGTCTCTGAACCCCAGAGTTATAGAGAATTCCAGCCATAGGAGTATCTTTATGGCCCAGTGCTTATCCATAGCTGTTGAGTTTTGCAGAGTAAGCAAAGTAGACAGGTTTTAGATAGCTAAACATGTACTAGTTAGGCTTTTATTTTTAGGAATAAAATATGGGGGGAAAATTAAACTAGGCTCTGGTGGACTGTTGAGATAACAGCTCAAAGCCTGCACTAAAGAATCCATACAAGCACAGGGGCCATCTTTGTCTCATTCACATAATAGCTCTCTACAGAGAGAATCTCCTTCATCCTGCCTGTAGTACTCTCTTGGCCTTCTCTAAGTGAATTGAATGATGTGTGTGTGTGTGTGTGTGCACACGTGCGTGTGCTCCTGCTGTTGCATAAATTAAACACTTTTACGGATGGAAGTCCATTCTGGAAAGAAACCAATGTCCTTTATGCTTGAACATCTAAGTGTAGGCTATTATCCCTTTCTGTGAATTCAGGCAACTACTGCACCAAAAATATTCCAGTAAAAGTCGTGTGCACCTTTTCAAATCCCTAAATAATTCTGAGTAACAACTGTTTGTAGAACATTTACGTTGTATTAGATATTATAAGCAATTCAGAGGTATTTAAATTAAACAGGAGGATATAAGTAGGTAATGTGTGAATATTATACCATTTTATATAAAGGACTCCTTTGTGTTTCCATGGAATTTGTTATCTGAAGGGAGTCAAGAAACTAATCTCCTATAGATGCTAATGGATGACTACATAATGAAGACCTTCAACAAACCAGTAATACCAAATGTAACTTAAAAAATACTGTATGTTAGATATATGATTAATTCCCTTGTGTGCAAACCATTTCTGCCCTGTAACCCTTCTTTGTATAAAAGCATTTATTCCTTCAAAGTTTTATGGAAGTATTCTAGTTAGCCAAGTTATGGAAGTATTGCCGTTGGCCACATTATCTCTTCCTATTTCTTTTTTAAAATTTTGGTCATGGCACTTGAACTCAGGGCCTGGGAGCTGTCCTTGGGTTTTTTTGCTCAAAGCTATGGCTCTACCCCTTTGAGCTACAGCACTACTTCCTGTGTCCCAGTGGTTTATTAGAGAAAAGTAGTCTCACAGACTTTCCTGGTCTTTGAACCATGATCCTCAGATCTCCTAAGTAGCTAGGATTTCAATTGTAAGCCACTAGCACTCAGCATCTGTTCTATTTCTGTATCATTTAAGTATTTGATAAGCATACTCTGATTTAAGTCATTGATAAAAAGACTGAGATTACAACACCTGAGCTATCACTAGAGATATCTTTCTGAATTAACAATAGAAAAAATATCAGACACCTCATAAATAATCAATAGAGTTGCTAAGAACTTGTGAAATAAGTTAATTAATTCTCATCTTAGGCACAGTAACTAGTTGTGGGATATCAATGGTCAGATGGGGAAATTGAGCCTCAGAAAAGCATAGTAACTTGCCCAAAGTTACAAATGTGAAATTGGTAGTGTTGAATTCAAACTCAGTTTTTTCTGGTAACAAATTTCTACTTTTTTAATACCAAAGCACAATGACTGATGAGCAAATACCTAAAACTTCATTTACCAGTACTTTTTGAAGCTCTCCCCCCCACCCCCCTTTTTTCCTTTTGGTCAATTATCTCTTTTGTCAATAAGGTTTTCCCAGACACGACTGCCAAATTCTTAAAAATTTAGGTGTGATATAATAATAGTTACTTCTACAGCATCTCCCTTCAGCTTCCAGAACATTGGGGGGGGGGGAGGGCAGGGTTCTAAGCCTTAGAATTATTACTGGAATATATTAGAAAAAGAGCTGAGAGTGCATTCTCCATGACCAACTGTTCATGACAATTGTTCATGATGACCATATGGTGGTTGCAAATTGTCAATATTTGTATGACCCAATCCAGTCAGAGATTTGGGAGGTGAACTCTAATGAAGATAGTAGGAAGAATCTTGGACCTTCAGCAATAAGGCTATGAAAGACTCTGTCCAATCACAGAGGTAACAGGAAATAATAGGCTTACTAGAAAAGGTAAGCAGGATTCGAAGCTCTTAATGAACAAATACTCACTTATCCTCTAACTAGACAAAATTGGAGGAGGAAGAAGAAACTTGTAAGATCAGAAGTGACCAGGACCCATCTATGGATCTTTGAATTGTATTCCTAAGCACCATCATGGACTAGGCAATTCAGCTGAGGTTAAGGTGGACTGGGGCAGGGAAGTGCTTGGGATTCCTTTTGGAGTCACTGGGGAGAACAAGTCTGACACGTGAAACTAAGCCAGCCATCAACAGTGGGCTCTGCCTGTTGGTATTTCCTCTAAGACAGATGAATGAGAATGTATTGTTAGCATAAACACAGACACAATTCTTAAAACACTGCAGGGTAAAAACTCCCACACAGATCTAGGCTTATGGACATTGGGAAGGGAGGTAATTTTCTGTCACTAGAATTAAGACATATATTTTTATTATATTACCACTGATTTCAAAAAATTCAAGCTCTAGAAATATAGTTTTCTTAACAGTTGTAAAATATGGGAATTACTATTTGGAAATGCTAGTGGAAAAAATCACAGCTGGAGTAATTTGTGCAGAAACAGGTAAAAAGGATTACACTGTTCATTCACACAGAATGATTAAATACTATAGGACATTAAATGGTTTGCTCTAGAAATTGTCCACCCATTTTCTTGAAAAGCATCTCCCAAAATATTAACCTTTGAAGAAAGACTTATAAAAAATATTGGTAGCTTACCAGAAAACTAGTTATAGTTATACCATTTCTTTCTTGAATCTAGCCCTTAAGTAAGGATAATGTATTCCTTTCTGGTTAGACTCCTTTGTTGGTTCTTTTTGTTGTTGTTGTTGTCAGCCCTGTGGCATGGACTAAAGACCTAAGCACTGTCCCTGGCTTCTTTTTGCTCAAGGCTAGCACTGTACCACTTGAGCCCAGTGCCACTTCCAGCTCTCTCTGTTTATGTGTGGTGCTGAGGAATCAAACCCAGGGCTTCATGCATGCAAGGCAAGCACTCTACCACTAAGCCATATTCCCAGCCCCCTTTATTGGTTCTTTATGAGATGAGCTGTGATTTCTTTCTGATCTTGTCAGCTTTGTTCATGGATTTCCTGTTCTATGACAGTATGCCTTATCTCAACCATAGCCAAAGATCCTGAAAGTGGAAAAGCCAACAGGCAAAATATAAACAAATAAATAAATAGCAAATGCTAATAAAACCATGCTACCAGTGCCTGTGAGTTTTATTGCACAGAACTCTGCACAGTGACCTAAGAAGAGGAGAGAAAACACAAGGCAGAAACACTGGAATTTCCTAGAATGGAAACCATTCCTAACTTGATTTCACTGCAGAAGAAGCAAATCCAAGGATAAATCATAAGAATCAGAAATTTTAAATGCACAGGCAAAGAGATTTCATCACTTCTAACCTTTCTACACTTAATCTCAGATATTATGAAGCCTAGACTTTTGTTTTCATTAAAAAAAAAAAAAAAAAAACCCTCTGGGGCTGGGGATATGGCCTAGTGGCAAGAGTGTTTGCCCGTATACATGAGGCCCTGGGTTCAATTCCCCAGCAACACATATATAGAAAATGGCCAGAAGTGGCGCTGTGACTCAAGTGTCAGAGTGCTAGCCTTGAGCAAAAAGAAGCCAGGGACAGTCCTCAGGCCCTGAGTCCAAGCCACAGGACTGGCCAAAAAAAAAAAAAAAAAAAAAAAAAAACCCTCTGGCCAATATAACATGACACATTCTATATTCTCAGAATTTCAAGTTTTTTTTAATCTATAAATGGAGACCACCAAATACTTTTCAGTCCTAAAGTAAAGGATTCAGTCACTATAAAAGAGAAACTAAGAGATCTACTACCTTCCTCTTACCAACCACTTCCAAGGATCCAGAAGAAACCCTCAAATCCATCTATAAGAATCCGTGAAGGTGGGTTGGGGATGTGCACCAGCCAGTGAGCAAAAGCAAGCATTAGATAATGAGGTCGAGTCCCAGTCTTGGACCAAAAAAAAGAAAAGAAGAATCCATGGAAGGCTGTTGGAGGAAGATTGTAAACAACAAGAGGCATCTGTCATGTGAAAGAAACAAAGAAGTGTTCTTCTAAAGATTCAAAAATAATTTCCTAACAAAAATAAATCTTTGTTTTTAAAATGCTGGTTCTGGGACTTGAATTTCAGAAGCTTCACTTCTGGACTTTTTTGGTTGTTAGTTGGAGATAAGAGTCTCCTGGACTTCCTTGTCTGGGCTGGCTTCAAACTGTGATTCTGAGATCTCAACCTCTGATTAGCTAGGATTACAGGCATGAGCCACCGGTTCCTGGAAAAGAAAAATCATCTTTACATCAGCAAAACGATGGGCAGCAACAAGTAATATGTCTCATCAAGGCTATAAGAATCTTCCTGCTCATGCTCTGAACATGAGAGTCACATGTCCTTCACAGTAATGGAGAATGGAACTGAGTAGAGGCAGAAGACAGTAAGACAGAAAAACTGCTGACTGTACTAACCTTCAACTGTAGTCTTCCAACCCTGAAACACAGCTGAGCCGGGGGAGGAGATCACCTTGAGCCTGCAGGAGAGTATAATTTCAGTGATCACACTGGAATAAATAGGCCTTTTATTGTATAAGAATAACCAGACACCCCACAGCACTTGGCTAAGATGCAAATGCAGTGTGTGACAGCTGTTTGACAAAGAGCTCATTGCAGAGTGGTGAGAACAATGTTGCTGTCTTCTTACAGCTGGTATCCAAGTTGTTCAACAAACTGTTGAATCCCTCCCCCCAACCCTATGGCAACTAGCTGAGAGAGGATCATCACCCTAGCAAAGAACAAAAGAAGAAAAGCAGAATCCAGTCTTGTCAGTCATTGACTCTATGTGTATATTGCTACCAGTTGATTCCTTTTTGTTTGCAGTCATAGTTCCTTGCTTCAGGATGTTATTATTAGAGTTATCTAATTAATATGAAGTTAAATGCGTTAATCTGAATTTTTTTTTGGCCAGTCCTGGGGCTTGGACTCTGGGCCTGAGCACTGTCCCTGGCTTTGTTTTGCTCAAGGCTAGCACTCTGCCACTTGAGCCACAGCGCCACTTCTGGCCATTTTCTGTATATGTGGTGCTGGGGAATCGAACCCAGGGCCTCATGTATATGAGGCAGGCACTCTTGCCACTAGGCCATATCCCCAGCCCCTTAATCTGAATTTTTTGAGTATACATGCCAGTCAGGGTCTGGGTACAGTCCCTAATCTTTTCACATTTATTTGTTTGTTTGTTTGTTTGTTTATTACTCAAGGCTAGCACTCTACCACTTGAGCCAAAACTCTACTTTCAGCTTTTGGGTAGTTAATTGGAGATAACTACTGGGCTGGCTTTGAACCATGATCCTCAAGATCTAAACTCTTATTACAATTGTGAGCCACTGTACCCAATAGTCCAGCTTTCTGTTGTGTGCTTGTTTGGGCAGTACTGGGATTTTACTCTGGAAGTACTGGGAAGTACTCTACTACTTGAGCCATGCGCCAGTCGTTTTACAGATAGGGTTTCCTACTTTTCCCAGGACTGGCTTCCAAGTGCGATCTCCCCTCCACTTCTCAAGTAGTTAGGATTATAGATATGTACGAGCACACCTAGCCCTAATCTAGTACTTTCAAACTGTGGGAACTCATATTTTCCACCAGCAGTGATGCAGTGACAGTATTAATTAGGACAAATTCTCCAAGAACAGGGGAATTGAACCTACCATGATGTGAAGAGTCTTTGGGAGAATTGTATTAATGATTATATTAGAGAGATGTAGTTTTCTCAAACATATAAAAGCATATGAAACATACATCTTACCCATGGGTATTTCTTATGGACCAAATGCATCTGCCTCACCTACAGGTCACCCATTACAAGTCTAGTTACCAAGGTTAAATTAGAAGGCGAATCTTTTGAAAGCAACTAGGTCATGAAAATAGAGCCATTTTGAATGGCACTAGTGATCTCCCGAGAAAAAGAAAAAAAGACTCCAGAGAGCTCTCTTGTTCTCTTTCAGCCACACAAAGGTTAACAAGAAACCCATATTCTGTAAACAAGAAGGCAGCAGGGACCAGACTCCAAAACGGTGGCTTCCGTGCCAGCCATTCTTCCGTCCTTTGTTATAGCTTCCAACAACACCTAAAACACCAGTTAGAGTAATTCCAGAGCAGTCCTGACTTGATACCAAGCACCTCACACATTGAATTAAGAGAGTTAATGATCTGAAACAAGCAAGTGAGATCATCAGAAGGTTTGAGGGATCAAGTCATACAGGTACTAGAGGGTAGCTGGCTTGATTATACTCATCACCAAGCCAGTTTGAATAGAAGGATTTTAGATTCATTTTTGTCTTGTGCTGTAACCATTTGTAGGAGACTGATGTATTGCAGTGAAACTACAGAATAATGACTGTAACCAAGTGGGGAAACAAAAGTGTAAAGGAATAACTAGAATTGAACCATATATCATTCAGGTACTGGTATGTCCAGTATTCATTTCCCTAGCCTCTTGAGCTTGAATTTTATTTCCTTGTTTGTTTGCTTGTTTGTTTTATATTTCCCTTTATATACCTGGCACTGACCATCCACTTTATAAACAATATTTAAAAAGACTAAAGTCAATGACTTAGTAGCTAGGGCTGAGAGGGACTGGTCAGTCTTCTTTAAATGTTCATATTTTCACATTGGAATTACGATTTGTGTGACTATCAGTGTCTACCATCTTGGAGAATGCAGGAACTCATGGGGTATGTCTAGTTCATTGCTCTACATCCAGCACCAAACATGATGCTAAATTTTTTAATAAATAAAAGCCATTAAGGGGAGATCCTGTAAAAGTTTTTGTTTTGTTTTGTTTTGTTTTTTGCCAGTCCTGGGCCTTGGACTCAGGGCCTGAGCACTGTCCCTGGCTTCTCTTTTGCTCAAGGCTAGCACTCTGCCACTTGATCCACAGTGCCACTTCTGGCCATTTTCTATGTATGTGGTGCTGGGGAATCGAACCCAGGGCTTCATGTATATGAGGCAAGCACTCTTGCCACTAGGCCATATTCCCAGCCCTGTAAAAGTTTTTGAATACCAAGCTACAAAGGATATATTTAGTGTATAGTCAATGGGGAGACAATAGTGAATTGTTAGCTTGTGTCTTAGGTTTGACAAGCTGGGGTTGTTATTCTGGCAGAATGTGCATGATCATCTGGATGGAAGAGAGGTCAGAGTCTTCGTCTCCAGCAGAGGAGTCCACGCAGCAGTCCTCTGACCTCCTTGCCTCCTTCCCAGCATACATGTGACCGAAATAAATGTCCAAACAAACCAAAAACTGTCTTGACCATTTTTGATGTTTTTCTATACTGATGTATCTGTTTCTCTCCTACTCATTAAAATGACTGGTTGACTCCCTGACTCCCTGACTCCATTCAGCTGACAGATTCGGGATAGACTGCCTGTAGCTGAAATCGCATGCAGGTGTTTGCTCATCTCCCCAGCAGTACTTTCTACTGAGGAAGTCTCACTAGACTTCAGTTTTGGAAATGTCTGAAAAGGGCCAGTGCATCTGTCCAATTTCTCTTTCCAGTAATTTTATAACTCTTCAAATGAAAAGTCATTAATGTTTCACTTTCTGGACTGGACTACATGGCAGCTTCTCCAAGCCAGGAAAAGAAAAAGGAAAAAAAAAATCCGGCCAGAGAGATTCTGGCCTTGAGCTTGGCCATTTCTCAGGAAAGAACCATGTTACAAGAGAAAAAGACCAGTCTCTGGGTTGGTCCCAATCAGACTATTCCAGGTTTTTGCACTACAAACAAATATTATCATCCATATTCCTTTATGATACCTCCTGCCACATCCATAATTTCATCTCTTTCAGAAACTCGTTTTTATTTGACTCCACGGATTTACTAAAGCTCTTCTGGTGAGTCATCAATGTATATTTTATAAACTATATGGGAAAATGAAGTTAACTTATGATTCATTATTCCTGGCCTACGTTACAATGAATTGTTCCATTTTGGTATAAATTTTATTTCAATTAATACAATTATAGTAAAAGATTCCAAATTCAGCATTCTAGATCTGGGAGACTGAAAATATATACTCTATTTTTGAACGAGAGTACCAGAATTTCTCACAAAATTCCCCTTAAAATCTTGAAATATGCATTTCAGTCTGTTTTCCATTCAAATAACTAGGAAATCTAATATTAATCAATGTAAACATGTAGAGCCATATACCATATTATTCTTTCAAAATGTTATTTGTGATTTTTTTAAGTTAACAACAAAAAAACAGGAATTACAATTGAGAATACCTATTAAAGCTAGTTCTTACATCATGACCATGTTACCTTGTAGTATGCTACAGGTGTTTATTATAATATATAATTGTTCAGACAGATGCATATCTGTTCCTTACTGTGATCTTTTATAATTTAATTGTTAATTGACATATGTTAGTATATTATTATGGGGTATGTTATGGTACTTGAATACAATTGATACAAATGTGAGTTACAATTATTTCAATCCCTTCAGACATTTATAATTTTCATGTGCTAGAATAATCTACTATCCTTTCCTGGTCACTTTGAAAAACGTGTGTGTGTGTGTGTGTGTGTGTGTGTGTGTGTGTGTGTGTGTATTCTGTTCTGAAGTAGTTTGTAGCTCTGCAGTAGACAGGCAAATCCAAAGATATGTGAATTCAGGCTTTCTAGACTGCAAACCTGATGGCACAGGCATGTGTGAAAGCATCTGCCACATTCTGCATGGTGTTATACAGGACCATGACCAGATCCTCGGGGAACAGGTGAGGTTAAGGGCTCTAGGCCCAGCAGCCATACTCCCCAAGGCACAGGATGTCAAGGAGACTTTCCTTAGACTAATAGAATGAATGTAGGGGATAACTGTGCCTGTGGCATCCACAACCACAATTCTGGAACTGTAGCATGGGATAGAACCTCTGATCAATCCTGCTGGGTGAACACAGGTATTGCTGGAGTCTGTGGCACTGAAAACAATGGTCTTAGAGTTTTAGAACATAAAGAAGAACTTGTCTATGTCTTCTGAAACAACAGAAGTGGGGGTATAAGTCTTTAGCACTATAAGCAACATGTTTGTAGTTGTAGAATATATACAACACTTTCTCCAGGTCCTGTCAGCAAGCAAAAGTGATACCAGGGCTTTTGGGTTTTTTTACTTTCAATTTTTTTCTTATTTATTGTCAAAGTGATGTACAGAGAGGTTACAGTTTCATACATTAGGCCTTGGGTACATTTCTTGTACTGTTGGTTACCTCCTCCCTCATTCTCCCCTCCCCCTTCCCCCTTTCCCTCTCTCCCCATGAGTTGTTCAGTTGGTTTACACCAAATGGTTTTGCAAGTATTGCTTTTGTAGTCATTTGTCTTTTTATCCTTTGTCTCTCTATTTTGATATTCCCTTTCACTTTCCTAGTTCTAATACCAGTATATACAGTTTCCAATGTACTCAGATAAGATACAGTGATCGTGCAGGTACAACCACAGGAAGGAGATACAAGAGGATCTTCAACAATAGATGCTACGGTTTCACATAGCATGTTGAAAGTAATTACAAAAGTGATATAACAGTCGTTTCCATAAGATGGAGTTCATTTTACTTAGCATTCTCTTATGCATTCATAAGGGCATAGCTATTAGGCTCTTGTGATCCTCTGCTGTGACTAGCCTAAACCTGTGCTTACCAAGGCTTTTTGTACTACTGATGTGGCCTGATGTATAGTCTCTACACCTTTACAGTATAATTTTTGGTAATTTGGGGGCTGTGGCACTGATATCTATGATCCTGGAGATGTATGACCAAAAAACCACCAAAACTTCCCTTGGACCCATAGGTTAAGTAATGGTGATATTGGACTTATGGCTCTGGTGTCTGCAGTCCTGTAGCTTCAGAGTGTGCATACAAATGTCCCTAGGTCACACTAGAAGTCACTGGTAGGGACAAGGCTTGGGACTTTAGGAATTACAGTTCCATGACTGGCAACATGGATGAGTCCTTTCTCTGGTCCTAAGACAAGCTTGAGTGAAGCTAAGGCTTTGTAGTCCTGCAGTTAAAAAACTAAGTCCCAGGAAGGAGACTTTCATTCACACTGGACAACCACAGGAGATAGCAGTGATCAGGACTACAAGTAGCTTCATTCAGCTGCTGGACTGGATCTGGAGTTTTCTAGCCTCTAATGAGCAGACATGGGTGTCACCAGGTTGAAATCATGGCTGTAGTCACAAGATTGTGGAATACAGAGACCTTCTCTAGATCCCTTGGGGCAATCACACTTGGAATTGGGCTGGCAAGACTATGGTTGTAATCCCCTGAATCTTTGGGGATGCTGAAAGGCCACCTTCTACCCTGTAAAATGGGCAATGGATGACCAAAACTTTGGACAGTCAAACATTCAGCTGCCATGTTCTACACCAAAATGGTGTCTAGAGATGCCTGTGGTTGTCATTTGAGTTCTGGGAATTAGAGGAGATGCAAAGTAAGTACCTTCTTTCAAGCAGAGAGATCACTTTTTAACCAGTTCTCTCTCCAAATTGTATTGAAAGCTTATGAACATTGTGTAATTATCCTGCGGTATGACTGCTAGTTTGCTACTAAAGTAAGTGGACATTTTCCCGTTTACCTTATGCTGGTAGGGTTGATTGGGGAATTGAACTTGAAAATGTGAATTGTTTTTCTTTTTTTGATATTGCCTTTTGGGTAATGTGTTTTGTTTAGTGTTCCTTACAATTTTTCAATAGTTTTCAGAGTTCTTCTTCCCACACTCTTCTCAAAATACAGCTCATTCTTCTCTGACTCTTTTCTGTGCTAAAGTCCATGCAAGATACTTGTATTCACCCCGCCCCCCAATCCCCTTTGGCTCTTTCCTAATTATTTTCACTGTGTTCTTAATACCTGGCCAATGAGCACTAAATATCTATTCTAAAAATAAATGTAACTGCATGAATGAAAAATGAACGAGTCCTTGATATACATGTTCTTTATACATTTTTTTTACTTGCAGACTATTATTATCTGAAAATTATGCTCTTTGGCTTCTAATGGATTTAATTTTTAACTCCTTCTCCATATTGACCTCTTCTCTGAACTTACAGATTTCATAGCCAACTTGCCACTCAAAACACTTCCTCTCAAATATGTGGATGTATCTGCATCTGTGTATAAAAATGCATCCCCAATCAAGAACACTTGATTCTCACCCATAACATGCTTTTCTTTATTCTTGTCCATATTAGCAATAATAACTCTGTAACTCAAGAGTAGAATCCTACAGTGAATCCTCTTTCTCTTATAGCCTATATCCAACTCTACGGCAAATATACTTGCTCTATTTTCAAACAATTCTTAGAAACAAATCATTTCTTCTCACTCCAGCACTAATCCTTTAACCTAAGGCGATTGTCTTCCTGGTTTGAACTATTGCAATAGCTGTCAGATTTTTATTCAACTTGTGCTTTCCACACCCCCATTCCGAACTGCAGGGATCTTTATTGAAACTAAATCAGTTCACGTTCTGATCCTAATCTTTCCTCTAATACCTTTCTGTCTCACTCTGATGTCTACACATTCAAAAGCTCTTATGCCATCCTACAAAGCCCTATATTCAGCTTATTAGCTACTGCTCAGAGAGTCCCTTGTTTCTTTCTCCCCTTCTTCATTCTGCTACAATCAAATTGTTCTCCTAACAGGTTCTCAAATCCACCAAAAAATGGTCTTACTTCATATTATCCTCACTCTCTCCTCTGGCAACTACATTCTCCATTGAATTCATGTTTCACTTGATCGGATTACTGTGTGCATGAAACAGCATCAAGTCATTTTTAGTCTCTTGACAGCTCAGTTTTAAGGCTTATCACTAATCACCACTTGAGATATTATATTTATAAATGGAGCATTTGTTTTATGTTGCTTCATATCACATTGGCATCTAAGTTCTGTGATAACAAGTACTTTTAACCTTTTTTCTTTTTCTTTTCTTTCTTTTTTTTATGCTAATCCTAGGACTTGAACTCCAGTTGTGGGTGGTGTTCTAAGCATTTTTTTGCTCAAGGCTAGCACTCTAGCTGTAAGTCTACTTCCAGCTTGTTGGTGGTTAATTTGAGATGAGTCTCTCAGATTTTCCTGTCCAGGCTTGAGTTGAACCACAGTCCTCTGAGTAGCTATAACAGGCCGTGAGCTACCAGCACCTGGCTCTACTTTTCTTCTTTGTAACAATGCTTGAGTGAATCCTATGAATTGAAAATGACTCATGCTACACTTATTCATCATGGATACCATGTATTTACATTTGGCACAGTTGTTAATTTAAAAATCTGTTAAATGACTGAATGAGAGTTTTGTTGGTGGTGGTATTGTTATCATGTGTGGAGCTTGAACTCAGGGCCTGAGCACTGTCCCTAAGCTTTTTTTGCTCAAGACTAGCACTTTATCACTTTGAGCCACAGCACCACTTTTGGTTTTCTGGTGGTCAATTGGAGATAAGAGTCTTACAGCTAACATTTTAATGGGAAATTTCTCTGCATTTGTTGGGGAAATGTGCTAGGATATTAGGGTGGGGGGGGGGGCAAAGACCATTGCTCCATATTTAGGTCATAGGTTTGGAATGTTTTACCAAAATTCTTTTACACATGCGTAAGTTATCCTATGTAAGTAATAATGTAAAAAGGGAGCCTCCAATTTTATTACTCTTTAAAACAGTAAATACTTGCTGTTGTACTCCCAGATTTAATGAAAGACCCAACTCAGTTTTTCAATGAATTTCACATAATTTTTAAATTGGTGAGATTTTTCTTTGAGAACTTGAAATGATGCAATCAATGTTCGGTAATTTTTAGCCTAAGTTTATGCCATTATAGAGATTGCTTTTTTAGATATTTTCAAAGTCACTGTTGATTGCACTTATCCATGTTAACACATGAAAACTGTGTTGGTGTTTTACTGTACATATTCAAATGCACATAGGAATAGAAGTGTGTTATAAATCTAGCTTTCTTTATGATGTTTCTGATAGGAGAATCAAAACTTCCTTCTCTACTTGTACATAGTCAGACTTTCTATTCATATTAATGTTATCTTTCATTCTAAGTTCAGTTTTAAACATTATTAGTTTTGCCAGCTCAACCACAATTTGACCATTTTATGAAGCTTGAAGTGGATTTATGCAGGCAATTTGATACAGAGTAATGTAATTCTTATTAAACTTTCAGGACCAATGCAAAATAACAAAAATGTAATGGAATCCAACTGACTTATAGAAAAGTTGTGTATTGACAGTCATAAGAGGTTTGCTTTCTTAAGTGTTATTATCTATCTTAAACTATAATCCAGAAGTGTTTGGAGGATAATTTTTTTTGTTGTTTTATTTTGAATATAGCTTTCTTTATTTACTCATGGTGATTTCAAACAGATCCAAGTTTTCAAAGATCAGATAAAATGACTCACAGGTATCCTTCATGTAGCTTGGAAGATAATTTTTGAATCTATTAAGTCAACATGACTTCATTTGACTACAAGCAATAAAAGAACCATTATTAAACATTTTTTTATTTTTTTTATTTTTTTTCTCAAATTTTTATTATCAAATTGACGTACAGAGAGGTTACAGTATCATACGTTGGGCATTGGATACATTTCTTGTACTGTTTGTTGCCTTGTCCCTCATGCCCCCCTCCCTCTCCCCCTTTCCCTCCTCCCCCCTGGTGTTCAGTTCACTTACACCAAACAGTTTTGCAAGTATTGCTTTTGTAGTTATTTCTCTTTTTTTACCCTGTGTCTCTCGAATTTGGTATTCCCTTTGAATTTCCTACTTCCAATACCAGTAAACACGGTTTCCAATATACTCAGATAAGATTACAGAGATAGTGTAGGTACAAACATAGGAAGGTGATACAAAACATTATCTATAATAGAAACTACACATACACATAGGACGTTGAAAGTGGTTACAACTGTGATATATCACTTGTTTCCATAACATGGAGTTCATTTCAATTAGCATCATCTTATGTGTTTCTAAGGGTATAGCTATTGGGCCTTGTGATGCTCTGCTATGGCTTGCCTAAACCTGTACTAATTATTCCCAATAAGGGAGGCCATAGAGTCCATGTTTCTTTGGGTCTGGCTCACTTCACTTAGTATAACTTTTTTTAAAAGAGTCTTACAGGGCTGGGAATGTGGCCTAGTGGCAAGAGCGCTTACCTCGTATTCGTGAAGCCCTGGGCTCAATTCCCCAGCACCACATATATAGAAAACGGCCAGAAGTGGAGCTGTGGCTCAAGTGGCAGAGTGCTAGCCTTGAGCAAAAAGAAGCCAGGGACAGTGCTCAGGCCCTGAGTCCAAGGCCCAGGACTGGACAAAAAAAAAAAAAAGAGTCTTACAGACTTTCTAGCCCAGGCTGGCTTTGAACAGGGATCCTCTGAGTAGGTAGGATTACAGTTCGTGAGCCAACCGGTGCTTGGAAGAAGGAGCTTTTTTAATTATTGAAAAGGTTATATACAGAGAGGTTACAGATACATAAGTCAGGTATTGAGTGCATTTCTTTTTGTACAGAATTGCCTTTTCCCTTTTTCTCTCCTAGTTTTTTTTCCTCCTGACCCCCCTCCTCAAAAAGTCATATAGTTCATTTTCAACATAGTGTCTAGTGAGTATCACTGCTGAATTGGTTCACCCTTTCTTGCACCATTTTTTTTTTTTTTTTGCCAGTCTTGGGGCTTGGATTCAGGGCCTGAGCACTGTCCCTGGCTTCTTTTTGCTCAAGGCTAGCACTCTACCACTTGAGCCACAGCATCACTTCCGGCTATCTCTATATATGTGGTGCTGAGAAATTGAACCCAGGGCTTCCTGTATATGAGGCGAGCACTTTACCACTAGGCCATACTCCCAGTCCTCCTCTTCCACCATTTCTATGTCCTTCCTTACCCTCGCCCAAACTGATAAACTTGTATACAAGATAAAAAGTACAGAAGTCTAAAACAGTGACAAAGAGAAGGAAACCCCAAACAGTAAAATAACCAAGAATGTCTTGTTCCCATTTCTTGGAGTTCATTTTGATAAGCTTCATTTTATATAATTGTATGCACATAGCTATTGAGCCCTTGTGACCCTCTTGGAAGAATATCCTCCTTTGGTCTTACTGTGTGAATGTATAGAGCTTATCATGTCCAAGTGTAATCTTTTTGTCCTTTACCATCCATTGTGTTTACTTGTAGGTGGACTATGAATGAATGAGGTTTTTTTAAAAATAGCTCACTAAGACACAATCAGGTCCTACAGACTATGTCAGAAAAGTTAATCTTGACTGTACACATATATTCAAGAATCAAGGTCTATATAAATCTTAGCTTCAAAATAGCAACTCCTACCAGGTGCTGGTGGCTTACAGCTGCAATCCTAGCTCCTCAGGAGATTGAGATCAAAGGATCACCATTCAAAGCCAGCCTGGCCAGGAAATTCTGTGAAACACATATCTTCAATTAAGCATCAAGTGTAGCTGTGGCTCAAGTGATAGAGTGTTAGTCTGGAGCAAAAGAGCTCAGGGAGAGAACCCAGGTCCTGAGTTCAAGTCCCAGGAATAGCGCACATGCCTACACATACGCGCGCACGCGCGCGCGCGCACACACACACACATACACACACACACACACACAAAATCAAAATAGCAACTCCATGCCTTCAGTGTATGTCAGACAGCCCAGATAATCTGCTTTCCACAAAACCAGGCTCTTTGTCTTGCAATTGTCCAGCATTACTGTGAGTTAATGATTTCTCCAGGACAGTCTGAATTTCCAGAGTTTGGTTTTTTAGCATCTTCTTGATCACAACTGAAGAATCATTTATCATGGAAAATACCATGCCTTGTGGTGGAAAGTTTTACTTTCTTTACATGATCTACTACCTTCCTTCCCCTGAGGGTCATGCCACATTCATCTTCTCTCAATCACTTCAAAACATTCCAAAAAGGTTACTTATGACATTTATTTGAAGCAAGCATTGTATTAAGAAGACAGTTTTAAAGGCTGCCAAGTTCCATTTCCAAGGCACAAATGAGGCTCTAGGATGCCAAACATCTCCCTTCCCTTTGTACTCTCAGTTCTGTACTACAGGCAACAATTTCTAGGATGAAGCTTCCATTTTTTAAAAAAAAGAAGTTTAACATAAGATGCCTTAAGGAATTAGAATTAAGAAATATGACCTGAAATTCTTCTGCCTCCAAAAACTATCTAAAAACTAAGAATCAATGCAATTGCCTAAAATAATATGCATAACTCTACATGAAATATATTTTGAATTTGCAGAAATTCTCTTTTCAGGAATATTCCACAGAAATACATTTTCTTCCCATACGAGAATGAAAGCATAGGTATCGGCCATCCCAGAGGACCAAGCGGAGATAATCACAGGCAGGAGAAGAAGGTTCATAAGGAGGTTTATTAGTGGGGCCATCGTTCCCACGGGAGAAGGAGCTACATGGCGTCTGCACCTTATCCAGGTGGCAGCTTCTCTCTCTGGGGATAAAGGGGAAGTAGTTAGGTAGTGAGTAGGAGTGGCTCATTAGGTATGGGTGGGTCTGGGGTCTAGTGGGAGGAGCTGAGGATCTGAGGCTAGGGAAATGCTAACAGAGAATACCTGTCAGAATTTTTGAGTTATTTCTGAAGTGATCTGTGCTACATCCTAAAGCATATTTCCTGGAAATGTTTATTTATTCTAATTATGTTCTTGAGTGACAAGTCATCTAACTAGAACTGGGTAGATATTTTTCTAATAAATCAGTATTTTGTTCTTAGATATTTTGTGATATCTACTTCTGGCCTAGCCTAATCCTGCTCAGTCACTCAGTTCCATGCTTTAACTACTTTACAAAATCAATTTTGAATCTTCAACTGGATTTTATTTCTCACTGTCTGTGTGTACACAGGCAGATGTGTGTGCACACACATGTACACACACACACACACACACACACATGCTTGAACTCAAGTCCTGAGTGCTGTCCCTGACCTCCTTCTGCTCAAATCTAGAGCCCTACCACTTGAGCCACAGCTCCACTCCTGGTTTTTGGTGGTTAATTAGAGATGAGTCCCATGGTATTTCTTGCCCAGGCGGGCCTTGAACCTTGATCCTTCTGAGTAGCTGGGATTACAGGTACGAGCCACCAGCTCCCAGCAGATTTTTAATTGATAGAAGTTGTTTATATTTATTACATACAACTCATCTTTAATTTTTACAATGAGCTTCAATATTGAAAGAAAATCTCAACCTCACTACTATTCATAAAACTAATGCTAAATGTCAGACAATTCATATGAACACAACCTCTGTTCTAAAAGGCAAACTCAAATTTTAAACATGAATTTGGTTGCTTAATTAAGGCTCTTCAAGACAGGAAAGTAAAATAAAGACCGCTAGGACATTTCTCATTGATGAAAACAAACAGCATTGTTTGTTTGATGGTATCTTGCTTGCTTGCTTGATTTTGGATCTACTGAAGTAGCCAAGACAACAAGGAAATTTCCAACAAGTCAAGTTGATTTTCTTTTGTCAAAGACGATTACTATATTCTTCCTCTTCCCTTTACCTCTTTAAAGTTGGGCTTGTTGACTAATTCCACTATCTTCAAAGGATTATCATTATTTCAGCTTTCAGATAATTTCTATGCATTCTTAACTTACCAGAAAAATTAGCAATGATATAATAAAACGGAAATGTCTTGTTAAATTCTAATTCTTAAAAGCTTCAATGCTAGATTATAAATAAAAGCCTACTTTAGATGCATGCATTTATTATAAAAATATGAATAACAAAAAATGGCATGGCTCCTTGCATTTGCAAACCATTGACTTTCTCATTCTAAACAAATTCTATGTGCTTACAGTTTCCAGAGTTTAGAATAATCCACCTACAATGTTAATATATTAATTTAAGTCATTATCAACATTCACTATATGCCAATCACTATATCTTTATATCCAATAACTTAATTCTCTCCAAACACCATGTACATTTTGCAGAGGTGAACATTCAGGGTCAGAGTAGATAGTATTAAGTAAGTTGCCACGTTGACACAGGTTGATAAGAGACAGTGCTGAAATTCAGTTTCAGGCTACCTGACTGCAAAGTCCTCTGCCATTGATATAGATATGCTGCCTGCTGCAAGATGCTACTAATCAGCAAATAAACCATAGATAAGCTAGCATTCTTGAGTCTAAAAATGGGGACAAGTGGGTGCCATGGCTTCTACTGGGAACTAGATGCACAGTTAAAACTTTGGAGTATCATTGTTATATTATTAGTTCATCCTTTGACCTGTTGTTTCAGTGATTCCCTTTCCCTTCCTCTGGTGAAATAATCTTATATACAAGGCACAAAGTACCAAAAATTAAGAGAGATGAAAGAAAAAATAACTAAAAACAATACAACAATGATAATCACTTAAAAATAGGTTGGATATCAACCTTACAACTTGAGGGGGGGGGGAGTTGGAGGGATAAGCAGGAGAATGAAGGGTAGAGTAACATTGTCTAAAAACAAATTTAATCATTTCCTTACTTATGTAACTGCAATACAACCCCCGCACTAATCACCTTTCCAATAAAAACAATTTTTTTAATTCAGAGGATGTAACAAGGGACTATCTAGAAATCATTTTACTCAGTGAATGGAATTATGTCATATGGTTTAGCAAGCAAGCATTTCAGCAAAAACAGATTTCCTGAAGTGTCAGACTTTGAAGTCAGACCCCATTTTACCACGCGAACCCCACTTTACCACGCGAACCTGAGATAAGCAGGCCCTGTGAGCAGACCCAGGACAAGCCCATTAGGGCCCAGTCGGTCAAGAACTCTAACCACTGGGAATGCTTAACTCTAACGGCCCCCAGAATGCCTCGAGCCCTGAGCCAATCAGATTTGTACCTGTGTCCTAATCTACCTGATTGTTGTAACTTTGTTTTTTGCCTTTATAAGCCCTGTGTAATCACAGCTCGAGGCTCCCTCCTAACCTCCGCTGTGTCAGTGGGTAGGACCAGGCCCGAGTTGCAGCTCGCTTAAATAAAGCCTTGCCTTGATTTTGCATTTCGGAATGTCTGAGTCTCGGTAGTCTTCTTGGTGGTGGTTTCGCGACTTGGCACAACATTCCTAAGTAAACTCCCATTTTTTGACTCCATGCTACTTTTCACACTTATTCCCACTGGCTTTGGCTTTCTCAGAATAGATGGTCAAGTATGTAATATATGTCCAAGTTCTCGGGAGAATTTTTATAAACTACATCTGCAAAAATGTTCTGAAATCATGGAGATACTTTCATTCTTAAGACTATTCCATGCCAAAAAAAAAAAAAAATAGTTTCCAGTTAAAATGAAGACGTCCCTTCAACAAATGCTGCTATCTAAAATCTTATCTACAATTTATATGTGACTTTGAGAGATTGTTCTGGCTTCTACTTTCATTTCTTTTTATAAGATTGTCATTCTAGTAAGTGTCTGGATGAGAAGAGGACAGATTATTTGCATTTGTGGAACTCAGTCTCTAGCAAATTCTCCTTCTCCACTTTTAGTGGTAATCCCAAAACCAAATATTCAGAGGGAGACCAACAGTTTGGAAGGAAAAAATCTTATAGGTTTTTAACCCCCACAGACATTCTATCTGGAATACGAACTTGAATATCACTTGATCACACTGATTCAGTATCAGAAATGCAGCCCTGGAAAAACCTCTTGCAAGTTCTCACTCACAGACTCCAGGAGAACCACCATGGGCAAATAGGGAAGGAATTGCAGCTCATTTCCTTGACTCTGTTTTCCGCTTGAAGCTTGAATATAAGTGGTGTGATTCATTCACAAATTACATATCTGAGCTCTTTTCTAAGAATTAGCTCAGGAAGAAAAAGAGAGTATTGAATCCCTGAAATTCATGCACACTAATACAGAAAATGTATGTGAAGGGTTATGTGAACATTTTATTTCCTTACATTGAAGACATAGTGCTATCTGAAAGTAGTTATTTTCCTGATCAGCATCAACATATGCCAAGCAGGGTTGACTTCCTCAGCTCAGTTGTCTGCATGGTCTTATTTAGGAAATAGTACACACACACACACACACACACACACACACACACACACACACACAGAGAGGGAGAGAGACAGACAGACACACACACACAGAAAGAGAGAGAGAGAGAGAGAGAGAGAGACTGGCCAATAGTCTTCATCTTCCTTTCCACTATTACCAATGACTAAAAGAAATGCCCTCTGCATTCTGTCTACTTTCAAAATGCCAATATTTCCCTCTTTTTTTTGAGTTAAGATTTAACTAAGCAACTCAGACTGTCCCTAAAGTCACTATGTTGATAGATAACATGTTTGCAATTATGAGAGACCACTTGAGGGGCAAGATGGAATGTTAGAGGGTGAACAATAACAAAATACATGGCATGTGTGAATGAAGATGGAAAAATGAAATTTACTGAAAGCAGGTGAATATTAGGAGGAAATACAGATGGGGAAAGTAAGAGTAAATGAGAGAGTTGATTGGATTAAAATATTGTATGAACATGTGTGACATACCATGGTGAAAACCTTTTAAACAACTAAGACACACAAAAAGAAAATGAAGGACAGGAATATAAAACAGAGAGGAAGAATGGAGAGTGTGAAGAGGATTAATATGGTCAAAATGTTTCATGACCATGTATGAAAATAGAGAAGAATTGAAAGTGGTTTGGGAACATGAAAAAGAGGAAAAGAGGGAGTGCAATCAAGGTAATATTGCATAAATAGAGATGCCAAAATGAAACACTTGTACAAGTAAGTGATGCTAATAAAGTATTTGTTTTTATTTTTAAATGAACATAGGTAATATTAAGCCTAAAATAAATTACAATAGCCTAGAATTTAGTTTAGTTAATTTCCTTGAATTCAAAATACAATTTGAGCTAGCCCCTGGTGGCTCATGCCTATAATCCAAGCTACTCAAGAGGACCATGGTTTGAAACCAGCCCAGACAAGGAAGTCCATGAGATGCTTATCTCCAATTAAGCACTACAAATGCCAAAAGTGGAGCTGTGGCTCAAGTAGTAGAGTGCTCTCCTTCAGCAAAAAAGCTCAGGGACAGTGCCAAGGCCCTGAGTTCAAACCCAGGAAGGTCATACACACACACACACACACGTGCGCACACACACATGTGCACACACACTCACACAATGTCTCCTGTCCCATTAACTACTACTCAGACTGTGATTATAATAATAGTATAAATGTTATTGTAGTATAATAATAGAATTATCATAATTCTTCAACTTCTCTCATTTCCCAGATAAATTTGTCCAGATGTTTAGACCTCTGTTACCCATTCGCATTCTCCAACCTCATTTCCTCTTGTCCAGCTTCGATTTTGCTGAATCCTCTCATGTGAGATTTGAATGAAGAATTCTTCAGACCTAGAATTTGTTTGCTTTTTTTTTTCCCTGTTAGAGCATTGTTTCTTTGATGATGAGAGAAATCATTTCCATTTAGTGACTAGAGCTATTTTTTCCAAGACATTTAAAATGAATAACATTTAAAACCATATTTAGTCTGAAACTTATCCTGTCATCTTCCAATCTGAATGGCTCCTGGCAGGAAAAAAGAAATAACTCCTCCACCAACATGTGCAGACAATTCCTTCAGAATGAGCATGACCTAGATTTCAGGTGGTAAGGTAACTAATTCATTGGAGAGAAAAAAAAGCCAAATATGTAATCGTTAAACTACTCTATGTCTTCATTAATCAGTTTCTGTATCATAGTCATGTCTGAATATGATTTTTAACTTTTAAAAGTTTTGCATAACATAAATTAAAATCCCATCTGAAAGCAAATGCCGATCACAGATTACTCTCTTTCAAATAATGGAACAGCCACAAAATGTAGAATGCCAAACTCATTTAGTAGTGGCATTCAAAAAGACAGATGATCCCACTTCCGTACAACAACCAGAAATAATGATAGAATAATTTATCTTAGGACATAGCAGGAAATCTTGAATAGTTGCAAAAAAAGCAACTATATTATTATAGTGTACTTCAGTGATATGTAATTCAAAATAAATATTCTTCTGCACAACCACTTGAAATATTAGATTTTATTGCCATGTTGTGTTGAAATTACTTCAGACCTTTGATAGAAAGGGTTTCTTATTCACATGAGAACTGTGAACAGTGCCTGACTCTAAGAACTGTAATGCATACCACACACACACACACACACACACACACACACACACACACACACACATTTTGCCCCTTTCACATACAGAGTTCAAGGTCACATATGTAAGCCTCATTCCTCAGATCTTAAAATAAATAAATAAACTTTTGGGTGGACGACAGAAACACACACTCATAACAAGCAACCCAGATGTTTCTTAAACACACTGATATTTGAAAACTACCAAGAGGAAAGTTCCTCAATAATTGTCTGATGACTTTGGAAAGCCCATGTGAAGAATGTAGAAGAAACCCACTCAAACTTCGCCTTGGAAAAATGTTCTTTCAGTAATAAGGCCAATATTTCTTTCTAAACAGATAGTTGGTGCTCACTTTCTGTGTTTTTTATGATCATTTTCATTGGTTAATGTCAGAAATTCGAACACGCCTACCAAATTCAGTCCTTGGGTTCCCAGGAATTGGCTTTGTGTGAATAAAAACTTTTTTGAGGTGTCAATCTCTTTTCCTAAATCTCCTTCCCAACCACCACCACCAACTTAGCCTTAGTTTGTCTGGAGAAAATTACTTCTCTTCCATTGTCTCAAGCTCATATATATATATACCTCATCATATAGATGAAATGTTAATTTTACTGTCTGAATGTTTGTATTTCCCACCCACATTCATATGTTGAAACTCTAGTCACCAGTGTGATGGTATTTTGAATTGGAAGTTAGAAGAGAGACGAGAGAGATGACTTGTCTGGCATGTGAGCATATAAGAAGGCATCCATCCACAAACCAGGAAGAGAGCCCTTACCAAAACCGACTTAGCCAATATCTTGATCTAATGTTTCCCAGTCTTCAAGACTGTGAAGAATGTATTTCTGATGTTTAATTCACTCAGTATTTTTGTCACAACAACTTAAACTAAGATAGATGATATCCTACAAGTTCTCACTTCCACTAACAGGCCAGTGAAGACAGATTATAGTAAACCAGATGAGATATACTGCAACTGAGATTGGAATTTGTATAGCTAAGGATAGTAAGAATGCTTAGCATGTAATAGCTAAGATAGTAATATTTCTAAAGACTCCATCCCAAGTTGTCTCAACTCTCTACCTTCTCCTGATCAAGCATACAAAATGAAGTGGGAAAAAGTCTAAAGAATTCCTGAGCACACCAATATAACCTTCATAACTTTCCTTCACCCACTTTGATTTGCAAACATAAATGACAACTAAATTGAGCTAGTTCTTCTAAATGTCCATATTAAATTAAAACAATTTAAGCTCAATTAATTTGAATCAGGCAACAATTAAAATTTTCTTTACACCCTCAAGGGACTTTTCCAATGGGATAGACCAAAGATGGCAACTGTACACGGTAACCTATTGAATGTTTTATTTTATTTCTAGGTCATCTTATAAAGATTCCCCTCTCATGTTACCTATGTGGAACAGCCAAACCTTTTCTGATTTGGAAACTCCCATCTTAAGACTCATTTGCTCAAATAAACTCTAAAATTGTATTATGCCTCATTTTGCTGTTTAACAACCTTCTCCTGGACAAATGGTTGTTTCACCTGCCATCTATATCCCTCCCCTCCCCCCCCCGCCAAAACTGCTACCTGTCATTCAAATATCTGTTAATCCATTACATATATGACATGCCCATTTCCTTTTCTCAAAATATCTCAAAATCAGTACTTAACAAGTGAAAGTCAATTTCTTTCTCAAACACAGCTGCATGCTTAACACTAATCTGGTCATCTTTCTGAGTTACCAATCTCAGAAATGACACCAGTGCATATGCATTTACACAAGCCATGCACTGAAAACGCACCCTAGACCTCCCCTATCCCTAACCTTGACATATATAGGCTACTTCTAACCCTTGAAATATTAGATGGACAGACTCTTCTTTATCACTACCTGTATCTGATAGACTACCTATGTCTCTTTGTTCAAACCATTTCTCTTGGGACTACTCACTAGCTAGTTTTCCTGCAGTTTACTTTTATTCTTCCTCTAGTCTCTTCAACAGAAGAAATATCAGATTAACAAAATGTAAGAAGCTTCCTATTGGTTTTTAATGGTGAAAACTAACATTAGGATGATAGTTCCAGCATGGCCTGATCTTATGTTACTCTGCATACATATTTCCTACATATTTCTACATATTCCTTTATGTGCAGAGGTCAAGCGCCTCTGCTAAGCTTCTCATTGTAGAAGCTAGTCTATTATCACACACACACACACACACACACACACACACACACACATACATGTATGCTTGCATGCACTTACAAAATAAATAAAACTTGTTTGAGCATCTGTCACTAAAATTGGCACTAAAAGTAGACAAAACTCTTTCCATACCATTAAACATCTATTTCAAGACTTACACTCTTAAAGACTGAAGGACATATCTTCATATCTCCTCACTATGTCCTCAAGTCAGTTGTCTCCAAATACTTTGAAGGTTTCCAGGCAGTTTACACTGCTGACAAAAGCCTGAGAAAACAGAGTGAAGGGGGGACTTGAGCAATGGAAACTCTTCATTCAATTCTTCATTAAATCTTTCTTTCCTGATAGCACAAATGTAATGGATTTTGTAAATCTTTGCAATATTTATCTGAATTTTTCTTTAATATTTGTCCCCAGTAGTTTATGACCTATTCAGACATGAACTTGTACTTGTACTCTAGTTATTAACATAGTCATATGATGGATCATACAGATTTTTGGTTAAATAAATGAGGAAATTTAGGAAAAGAAAACCGCATGGAGTATCTCAGGTAGATTATTTACCCTTGCTAAATTTTAGCTTATTGTTAAAACAAAAATAATAATCACACCTATGTTACTTGGTTGTTTATAAGCACATAATGGAATGAAAAGGACATAAACCTTGGGCATGGTCACTCAACAATTTTTGAAAGATAATGTTTATCGTCACAATAATCCTGTTATCCCACAAACCACTGCACTTATTCATGCTATGTTTCTTTTTCCAAGTTTTCAAAACAGTCTGCCTAGAAATGAAATCATACTGGAAAACTAAGCCTAATCCTTTTTTTTTTGTTTTTTCCTGCCAGATTTTTAAGATGAAAACTGTAATACACCAGTACGGCTGAATTTTAATTACAGAGAATACATTTTACTGAGTGGATCTATTGTGCTGACACAAAAATTGATTGTATACCACTGTCTCCTTCAACCCCTTCTTTGTAACTTGAAATTCTTCCATACTCTTCCACAATGGTATTTCAATAGCACATCAAAATCAATATCTCAGCTATATTTTGATTTGCTGTCACTCAACTCCATAAACATGATTCTGATTATATTAAGTGGCTCTAGATGTCCTTTCAATGCTGGCTCTCAGTGCCTTGACACACACTCTCCTGCAATGACTTTTACCCCCTCAGTCACTTACACTCATATTCAGAACCCAGACTTGTCATTACCAATATTTGAAGACCTATCAATTGTGCTTCTAAACTGACATGCTGAATTGAAATCCCTTCCTACAATTACTTAAAGATAATACAAATTAAAAATTGCAGGGGAGGGGAAACAACAGAAAAAATCTATCCAATCTCCATTTCTATCTCTTGGTTCTCAGCCTTCAACATCTTCTCATTTACCCTCCTGCTCAATGGATGACCTTACTTTCTATTGCCATGAAGATGTAGATATATATATATATATATATAGATATATATATATATTCTATATTCTTGTCTCCATACAAGCAGCCAGATTGATTTCATTAACAGGTTCATCAGCACATGTCATTTGTCTGATGAGAACATAACCTATACTGATTTCCCACCATGCTCTCATAAACAACCTCCAATGGCCACGGCATGTACTGAGAGTGAGAAAGGAGTATCCCTGAAAACTTGATCAGGATAATATAAGCTAGGAATCTGAACAAATGGAGAACCGAATCCCAACCACATGGATCTGTTTCCACCAACCTCTGCCCTTCTCTGATTAGTTTTTTCTCTTGATCACCATTTTTATGATCATGTTACGTTTCACATTTCACATCTCTCTCTTAGAAGCTTCCTGATGATTACAAGGGTATCCAAGGTACTAAGATCAGATACAGTAATAGCAGGAGTAAAACCACAGGAAAGAAATACAAGAGAAAAAAAAAGTATGGTTTCACATGGCATGTTGACATTAACTACAACAATGATACACCACTCATTTCCATAACATGGAGATCGTTTCGCTTAGCATTATCTTATGTGTTCATATGGGCATAGCTATTGAGCTATGATCTTCTGCATGTCTATTCTAGAGATGCACTAATTATTCCCTATGAGCAAAACCATACTGTTCATATTTCTTTGGGTCTGGCTCACTTCACTCAGTATGATTGGGAAAACATCTTTACCGGCCATACAATGGACAAAGGCCTCATATCTAAAATATAAGTAGAACTCAAAAATTAAATTCCTCTAAAACAAATCCTGAAAGAACCAACTGCCCCCTCAACAAATGGGCTAATGACCTAAAATGAGACTTCTCTGAAGAAGAAATGAGAATGGACAAGAGACACAAAAAGAAGTGCTCTACATCACTGGCCATAAAAGAAATGCAAATCAAAACAACACTGAGATTCCACCTCACCCCATTAAGAATGTCCATTATCTGGAAAACTAATAATAACAAATGCTGGAGGGGATGTGGCCAAAAGGGAACCCTACTACATTGTTGGTGGGAATGCAAACTTGTTCAACCACTCTGGAAAGTGGTATGGAGGTTCCTCAGAAGGCTAAACATGGAGCTTCCCTACGACCCCACTTTTGGGCATCTACCCAAAAGACTAAAAGCAAGATCACACTAAAGCCACCAGCACAATTATGTTAATCACAGCACAATTTGTAATTGCTAAAATATGGAAACAACCCAGATGCCCCTGAGTAGGATCAGGAAAATATAATACTTATATACTATGGAATTCTATGCCTCTATCAGAAAGAATGATACTGTCTCATTCAGAAGAAAATGGAAGGACTTGGAAAAAATCATACTAAGTGAAGTGAGACTGACACAAGGAAACATGGACGCTATTTATTTTAATTTTTATTGTTTTTGTAAAGGTGATGTACAAAGGGGTTAGTGTTACATAAATCAAGTAAAGAGTACATTTTTGGGACAATGTCACCCCTCCCCTCACTCTCTCCCAGTTCCTCCTCCCCCATCTCCACCCACAAGCTGTATAGTTCACTTCAACATAGTGTCTAGGGAGTACCACAGCTGTGTTTGTTCACTCTTTGTCCCTCTGTTTCTATGCTCCTCTCCTTATGCTCCCAAAGACATATAAATGAACAAACAAGACAAAAAGGAAACAAATACAACAACTAAGAATAAAATCTCCTGTTTTCACCTGCTGAAGTTGATTTCGCAAAATACTATTTTAGATAACCAGAGGCACATGGGCATTGTGCCTTTCTGTTTCTTTCCTCAGGGTACCTTCCTTTGGTCTCCCTGTGTGAATGCCTAGAGTCCTGTATAATTTAGCATGTCCCAGGGTATCTTAGAACTAGCTTTGACATATGAGAGAAAACATGCACCATTTATATCTCTGAACTTGGCTTACCTCACGTAACATGATTTGTTCTAGGTCCCCCATTTTCCTGCAAATGACATAATATTATTCTTTCTATTGGCTGTGTAGAATTCCATTGTGTTTTGTATCACATTTTTTTGGATCCACTCATCTAGGTAGGGCACCTGGGCTGAAAGCATGAGTTTTTAAGAAAGGTGATGAGTGCCAAGTTTTGTGAGCTTTTCCACACAGAATAATACTGGGAGCCCAATGCAAGTGATATCTCAACAATCTACCGGTAACATGATGCAATGTCATGACGCAGAATTAAGACCTGAGAACAGAAAAGAAGCAGTGGACAAAAGAAAATAAATCCTTTGGTATGAAAAGAGAGAGAGAATGAGTGAGAGAGAGAGATCTGAAAGGAACAAGAAAATCAAATAAATTATGAAGTTTCTAGCTTGGAAATGAAAACAATGGGTAGGTTCAATTTCAGGTTCAGTAAATTTGAGACAAGATGAATGGCAGTTATATCCAAATTTCAATATCAAAGTCCTAATATTTTTCTCTAAATTTGCCTTATCTACATGTTTCCAATTAAATTGGAAATCTTATCCAAAACAACTGAGATCATTGCCTTTTCATCTCATGTGTAGATGGACAAATATTTTGACATTTTTCATCATTCCATTTACATTAGTATATTTCTAGGCAATCTTTCAAAGTCATCCACATCCTTTAATGGAAAACTGACTATGAAAGAAGATTTTCTTGAAACCAGAATGTCAGACTTGTTACCTAACTTACAGAAGGTGTTTTCTAATAACTGAGAAGCCAGAAAAGCAGATCTGTATATTGGAAATCCCACTTATCTTGGAATTCAAGCATCTGGAGACATTACATTACCTTAGTGTGCAACTAACTGTTGGTGAGTCACTTAAGTGATTAAGTGTCAAGTTTCCTAGACGATAGTGAGGGAATCGAAACATATTATCCCTAATGCTTCTTCTAATTCTAGAAGCTTTAGCTCTAGCAAACAGATGCTAAATTCATCACCAACTTAGTCAAATGCTAAGCATTCCAACATAGTAGGCATTTTATCTGAGCATATGATTACATTGTTTGTTTTAAAAACCAAAGTAAAAAAAGCTTTAGATGATTAGCAATATACTATTAATACATACATGTTCACATGCTGTGAATTGAAACTAACAGACAGTGACTTGCCAGAGGATTAGAAATAATAGTCTTCCATTCATTAGCACTTAGTAGAAATCTTTTATTTGTTAGAATCTTACTCTTAACAGCTACTTCATATACATGTCAAAGTATAGGCATATGTTTATAAAATCAAGAGAGTCTTCATTGCATAGAAAGAACACAGTATCTGTTCATTTTATAAAGAAGAAAGGTTGAAAATTATTCAGCTCTCGCTCTCTCTCTCGCTCTCTCTCTCTCTCTCTCTCTCTCTCTCTCTCTCTCTCTCTCTCTCTCTCCAGGACATAGGAAAAATGACCAAATTAAACATGTATCGAACACTATTGGGAGAAATGTTCACAAAACATGCATCGGAAAAGATCAGAGTCTAGAAGATATTAAGAATTCTTACATATCAATCATTTAAAAAATGAATTAACCTTTAAATGACTAAGACTTTGAACAAACACTTCACAACAAAGGAGGTCAAATAACCAAAAAGCATCTGAAAAAATTGCTCAAAATCATTAATCATTAAAATATTCCATTTCAAACCTCAATGGGATGTATTTTTGTTTTGTTTTGTTTTTTGCCTGTCCTAGGGCTTGAACTAAGGGCCTGAGCACTGTCCCTGGCTTCTTTTTGCTCAAGGCTAGCACTCTACCGCTTGAGCCACAGTGCCACTTCCAGCTTTTTCTATATATGTAGTGCTGAGGAATTGAACCCAGGGCTTCATGTGTACGAGGCGAGCATTTTACCACTAGGCCATATTCCCAGCCCCTGTATTTTTATAGTCAATAAAATGTTTGCAATTAAATGCTCTGAAAGCATTATACGAAATAGATGATAAAGATACAGCTGAGGATGTCATACAGTGCTGATGGCACATAAATGGCACACTCTTCTTTGGGATGTGCTCTCACTTTTCTCTGCCATGCAATAAAGCCACCACAACTACCACTTAGCACTTATACTCCTAGACACATGTTGAAGGGAAATGGAAAAAAAAATGACTTGCTTCAAAACATCGAGTAGCTTTATTCATCACAGTCCCCAAATAAGAAAAAAAGCCTATTAACAGGAAAATTGATACATTCTAGCATATTCACAGAATGGAATTATATTCAGGAATAAGCCAAATTTAAGTATGTGTTACAAAATGTAAATAAATCTTATAGACTTTATGCCATGCTAAGGAAGTAGATTATTTTAAAAATACATGTAAAAAAGATCTAGAACATCAAAATGATTGTCGTAAATAAAATTAGGATTAAAAAATGACCCTAAAATAAAAATACATAAAACAAATAAAAATAAAACAATAAACTAATGATTGAAAAGGACATGAAGAAACTTTCTGAAGTAATAGAACTGCACTACATCTTGACAAGTGTATGATTCACATCAAAATGTGCATACTTAAGATTTGTGTATTTTACTGTCTGCAGTGTTGCCTCCTAAAAATTATATAAGAAAATCTTGAACTCTGGTTATGAGATTAGCTTTCACAACAATGTGTGTTAGCAACTCAGAAACTATTTTATTCTGAATCAGAATCATGTGTTATGACTTTCCAGAGAAACAGAACCAATGAAGTCTGTAAAGATAGATAAAGATTATATACAGATAAGATAGATATGGAGACAGAGGCATAGAAACATACATTTATATTAAGAAAATTGATTCACCATAATAGAAGCTTGCAAGTCTAAAATATAAAGGGCAAAGAGTCAGCCTAATGACCCAGAAAGAGTAGATTTTACAGTCTTACAAATAAATGCAATCTGGTGGCAGAATTCCCTCTTCCTTGGGTCTCTTACCCTTTCTCTATTAATGCTCTCAGTTGGCTGGATGAGGTGCACTTTCTAGACACTATTCTGTTTTATTCAATATCTATTGGTTCAAGTGTTAATCACATCTAGTTGCTTCATAGCTGTATCCAGACTAGTGTTTGACAAATGACTAGATACTATAGCCTGACCAAGATAATTCATACAATTAATAATCAGAAATAGAGTTAGTATAGTGAAAATGGCAATTTTAAAGTTTCATTTCCTAGCTTGGTCTCCTTAGAGAAGAAGAGCTAGACAAGTGAAATAAATGTAACTGCCATTTATATTTTAGTTTCTAAAGACCCCCTCTACACTACCGTGGCATTAGAGCTTCTTGTAGAGAAGGCTAATTCCAGGGAGAACAGCCTTGAATAGATGAGAAGGTACTCAAAAACACATATGTAAATGAGTCTCTCCCTGTCTCTCCACTCTGTCTCTTCATCCTCTCTGTCTCTCTGTGTTTATTTCTCTGTGTGTCTCTGTCTCTATCTTTCCCTTCCTGTTTCCCTCTCTCTGTCTCATGTCTGTCATGAATGAGTACCCCCTGACAGCTACTTCCACTGCCTCACCATTGGCTCAGAGTCAATGCCCTTTTGAGGGAAGTCAGTGGAGCTGTGTGTAATTACATTAATTTCTTCTTGCAGTTCTCATGTAATCTGCTGCCTAGTGAAAATTACACTATGCCTTCCCTGAGTGAGGCCTGAGATAGAGAGGCTTGAGTAAGGCCCAAATTGGGCAAGCCTCCTTTTGACCATAAAGGCAAGCTTCATTTTCCAATTCAGCTTTAGTAGTAAGTTTCATAGTTTAATAATCATCAGAATGTCTGTGTTCTCAGTCAGAAGACTATTGAGAACTCCCAGCAACAGGGAGTGCTAAGAACTGGATGGTTAAAGGTGGATCCGAAGAGAGAAATGTAGGTGTTGAAGACGGCCCTTCAGCCCATCACTGAGGACAAGCAGCAGGCTGTTGGCTATCTACCCACCAGCCATTCACAGCCCATTAATGATGTCACAATGAGAAAGGATACTCATTTTCCCTGCAGGTAGGCAGAGACCTAGCATTGACCCCAAATATTGACTCACTCAAGCAATGATTTTGATTTCTCAGAAAAGCAAGGGTAAGACATGAAATGTTGTGCAAAAGTACTTGTTGTTGGAAACACAAATTAAAAACATATCACTGACATGTTGCCATTTTTGCCTTTTTAACCATTAGGACTTGAGTGCTACACAGACCTAAAAATTCACTGATTCCTGCCCTTTGACTAATACATTTTTTTCCTAGCTCCCTCTGGTCTTATGTTCTCCTGTTGGGACATTCAAACCCATCCAGTGAGAATGTGTGCCATGGATTGCAAATTCCTCAAATAACTTGTTGATTTCATTATTTCTTGTTTGTTTATAGTCATATTGAGAATTAGGACAAATGTCACGTACCACATGAACTGAAATCAATACTGCATTATGGTAGAATATGAAGCTTCATCATGTTTTCCTAAAACACTAAGCAGTAAGGACTTTTTAAAATTAGTACGTAAAGAGTAGGATAAAAATAATAACTTAAATCCTTAACATATTTACTACTAATAATATCCCACTGCTGATTGAACTGTAATATTGACAAAAATACATTAAAATATTACATCCCACTGATTCGTATATTGGAATGTTATTAATTTTTAAAAAGGAATTTTTGATGTTATTAATATAAAATAAAGAAATATCTGACAGTCAATTTTGCCACAAATTTTCATATCAGTACATATTTTCTTTTTTTGGCTTCCTCAAGAGAACAGGCATTGGGAATAATGTCTCCCTACTTAGCTGTATTTTTTTCCCTTCAAAAAAACAAAAAAACACTAGTCACTGGGCATCAGTGGCTCATGCCTTTAATCCTAGCTACTTAGGAGGCTGAGATCTAAGGATTGAGGTTTGAAGCCAGCCCTGGCAGAAAAATCCATGAGATTCTTTTCTCCAATTAACCACCAAAAGCTGAAAGTAGAGTATGGCTCAAGCAGTAAAGAGCTAGTGGCGAGAGCAAAACCTCAGTGACAGGTAGGCCCAGAGTTCAAGCCTGAAGACTGATAAAAAAAATAATAATAATGATAATAACAATCTTTCTGACATAGGACTTTGAGTCAATATTTGTTAAATGAATGAATGGGTGGATGAATGACTAAATGATCACATATAAATATTATTTACTGAGGGATAGAGAAATAGTCTGAGCTAATGAGATTAAAAACTAGCTTATTTTTAATGAACAAAGATCCTACTTTTAAGGAGAAAACAGAAATTGAAGGGGAAAGAAATTTACCACCAAGAGATATTTTATAATGTTTTTACAGTTTGTTTATATCATATAGTTTTGTAAGTATTGCTGTTGCATTGGTTTGTCTTTTTATCCTTTTTCTCTCAAGTTTGGTATTCCTTTTCCCTTCCCTAGTTCCAAAACACGTATATACAATATCCAAGGTACTAAAATTAGTTACAGTGATATCAGGGGTAAAACCACCGGAAGGGAGTTTGAAAAAAAAGCATGCTTTCACATGACATGTTGAAAATAACTACAACAGTGACATACTACTTTTTCCATAACTTAAGTTCATTTAGCATCATCTTATGTGATCATATGGGCATAGCTATTGAGCTATTGTGAACTTATGCTATGACTATCCTAGATGTGTAGTAATTATGGGGGGAAAGGGAAATGGGGAGGTAAGGGGAAATGGAAGGAGGAGGTAACAAGTTGGATAAGAAATGTACACACTGCCTTACATATGAAACTGCAACCCCTCTGTACTTCACTTTGACAATAAAGAAAAAAATGTTTTTTCTCTCTCCTTCTTTCTCTCTGTAGCTTTTCCAACTATATAACTCCTCAAATAAAACTAAAGGAGGATTACAAGGAAAATTCTCTAAGTATAAAAGCCAACATTTTTTATATCACAGAATATATTGTCCCAATTAGTTCTTTTTATTTCAAAAATAAACAGCCACTAATCAGGAGTCCTTGGATTCAGGAACTGGGTGTTTGGAAAGCGCATTCATGCAGTATGGATATCTGTAAAGTAACCAAGTGTTTCTTAAAGTAAATATAAGTCAGAAATCTGGACTACACACATCATCTTTTCAGTTACTAATAATATGCAAAAATACAAGACTGTTTTTCAGATTCAAAAACCTATCCAGTTGATTCCACTGAAAAATAATGACTACCACGTTTGTGATTTAGGTTCCAAGTAAGCTATTTTCAAGCAAATGATAAAAGTTAGGTATTATGATGCTTCCGAATATTTTCTGCATTTGGAGTGGTAGCCTGTGTGCTCTCAGATTAGTTGAACTACAAAGAAATCTTTCATTAGGTTTAGTTCCATCCTAAAACAAAATCCTTCTGTACCAGTTCAATGCAAATATCTTCATAAATAAATCATTAATGGCATTCAAGCCACCTGAATCGTTTGCAGTGGATTAGGTTCATCCTTAAAGAATGAAATTCATACTCCAAAGTAAATGAAATGCTCGATGTCAGTGGCTCATGCCTATAATCCTAACTACTTAGGAGGTTGAGATCCAAGGACCTTGGTTCAATGCCAGCTAGGGCAGAAAAGTCAGTGAGATGCTTATCTTCAATTAACCACCAAAATGCCTGAAGTAGAGCTGTGGCTCAAGTGGTAGAATGCCAGCCTTGAGCAAAAAAAAAAAGCAAGCCAACTAGCTCTCCTCCCACAACCTCTTAGATGTCATATCACAAGAAGAGAAGGGAATCTGTCTTATCTTTGGAGATGATTGAACTCTTCCGGAATGAGTAAAGAAACAGACCTGGGAGGCATAACTGACACAGGGAAGTTCTTTTTCAAAAATCACTTATTTTTTTCTGCTTTTGGTACCCATTTTAGCCAGCACAATCACTGCTTAATTTCTAGACAACAAGGCCAGTTCTATTCCAGCTCAGAAAGAATAGGGCCATATGGATGAAAACCACTATTTTGAGTCTCTACGCCAATTTCATGAATGTTTCTCACCTTTTCCATTTCTACTTATTCCTGTTTTTTTCCTAAACTCATATTTTGTGAGGTTATTCTGTTCAAGGTTCATTTTACCTATAATTTGAAGCACCTGAGATTTTTCATAGAAGTGGAAACCTACAGGCATCCCTTCATCCTTTATTCTTTACATCCAGTGACACAACAAAAGGATGTTAATGTTAACTATTCCTAGAATTGTCCTGTCAGTTACTGACAAATAGAGAGTGAAAAAGGAGCACCTCCCTCAGTGATTCTCCGGGATTTGAAAATTTCATCTGAGCTACCTATTTTCATGTCCGCATTACCATCTTCTCTTAACCTTTGGAAAAATAACACTCTCATTAAAATTTATTTATCCTACTGGATACTTTAAAAAGTACAATCTCTCACACAAATTTTTCACTTATGCAAAGCCCACAGACAATCCCATGAAAGAAAATGAATTGTGTTATTTAATATTATCATGTTAATAAGTTGTATCTGCTATAACTTACCTAAGTTGTATCTACTAATGCATTTCCTCATCTTATCTGAAAATTATATCCTAGTTGCATGTGATACCGCTTAGCAATTTAGAAGTACAAAATCCATTTTAGATCTGTTCTTAGGCCAACCTAGTCTGTAATATAAGATAAATGTGTTAGATCTACTTAACCCTAAGAGAAGAAATTTAAACAACTTTCTTACTGTTTTAATTTTACTGTAAAATATTAATTAGACTGAGAAGAAGAATCTCACTGGTTACAGTAAACTTGTTAGAAATTGGAAGGTGAATCTTTTTTCTGGCAAATAATCCCACTGTAAAACTAGACATAATTTCAGCTGAAACTAAGGTGAACATAAACTCAACACATCATATTTAAGAATGTCAAGAAATTAGAGAATTAAGTGGATTATACATATTTGTCATCATTACTGAAATTAAAGTTTCCTTTGTTATACAGTTTTAAGATGATTTTTTCTCACAAAATTAGGTGAAATTGTGTTATCTATTTGCCAACCCATTCTCTTTGATAATTCTCCATATTCAATTACTAAATTTGGTCTGTAATAACACTTTCAATAACACTTATTCAAATGTCTCAGACAAAAAATCATTTGTTATATAAAATGACTATGGAACATTTACTATTTGTTCTTCTGTCTTTCTTTCTTTTATTGTTGTTGTTATTGTCATTGTTGTGGGTCATGGGACTTGAACTTGGTGCCTGGGCTCTACCCCTGCGCTCTTTTGTTGAAGGTCAACACTCTACCACTTTGAGCCACAGCTCTCTTTCCAGGTTCATTGTTTTGTTTTGGGTTTTTGTTGTTGTTGTTGTTGTTGAGTGGTTAATTGGAGATAGAGTCTATGGGGGTCTTTTCTGCCTGGACTAGCTTTAAACTATGATCCTCAGCTCTCAGCCTCCTAAGTAGCTAAGATTATAGGCATGAGCCATAGGCACCTGGATTATTTATATTTTTTAAACTATAACTTTTGAGCCAATTCTATAAAGGTTACAATTAAAAAGTCAATTTTTGAGAATGTGATTTGAAACTATTTTTCCTTTTGGAAAAGTTGCTGTATTCTGAAGAACTAGAAAATAGCAATGACCAGGTACATGGGTTGAGTATGAGAAAAAGAAAGAAGGAAGTAGACATAAGATTTACATTCACGCTCAGAATGTAGTGCAACTGAAGAATAAGAGTATTCTGAGAACCAAGACAGACTAAATTTTACAGCTGAAGAAAATAGAAAGAGGCAAGATCAAGCCAGACAAAATTGTCAGGTAATAGAAGAAAATACCAAACCCAGTACAATGTCAATCTAAAACAACAGAACACATACTCCAACAGGATTGCTTATGGGTCAGAATATTCTATAGTCATTTAGAAAGGTTATTGTGGCCTAAGGGGGGAAAATAGTGGTAGAAGATTAGTTCCATATTTCCATGGAAACGGGGTTTGTTTGTTTGTTTTGGATACAATTGTATTTGTTATAGATTAACTCCAAAATAAAAATAAATTAGACTATTCAAATATTTATAAATGCTAGAATTCTTGGATAAAAAGCATTAAACATAACCTATATTAATCTTCTCCACAGATGCTACTTCCTAGGTACTATTATCATTCAGAAACATAGGACAGAAGACAGAAACAAAACTACAATGATTTCTGAAAATTCAGAGCAGGTGAACTCATTTATTCATTCCTTCACTCATTTAGTGGATGCTAGTGGAGCACTTATGCACTGTGCTAGGTACTGCATAGATAGAAGATAATCAGTGGGGGGGGGGGAGGAGAATGACTTACTTAAAACATGTGGTATTTGGCAACTATTGGTTCTTATGGTAAAAATAAAACAATAGCAGGCCAATATACATGTGAACATATACAGTGCATAAAATATGCACTGAAACCTCAGGAGGAAAAGACACAGCAGATTTAAAGGCTGCTATATTTTAGAGTTGGTAGGATGAAGCTGAGGCTACCCTCATTTGATGGTGTCCTCCTACAAAAGTAGTAGGAAAAAATGTTTGAAAGAAGGCTTTTAAAATTTGTGGACTAGGGCTGGGGATATGGCCTAGTGGCAACAGTGCTTGCCTCGTATACATGAGGCCTTGGGTTCGATTCCCCAGCACCACATATACAGAAAACGGCCAGAAGTGGCGCTGTGGCTCAAGTGGCAGAGTGCTAGCCTTGAGCAAAAAGAAGCCAGGGACAGTGCTCAGGCCCTGAGTCCAAGGCCCAGGACTGGCCAAAAAAAAAAAAAAAAATTGTGGACTAAAGGAAAAAGAGTCATTTTAGGTGCTATTCCAGATAGTGAGATAGTGAAATCGAATGTCTTAATTTAAGATGTCCTTTGTATCTGAGTATTGACAACGCAGAGGAGAAAGATGGGAAAGTGACTGACTAAAGGCATGGCTTAGAAGTAGAGCACCAGCCTAGTAAACACAAAATCCTGAGTTCAAACCCCAGTACAATGGGGGAAAAAGAAAGAACTGGCCAACTAAAGTTGAGTAGATTTAAATGACATTGGGCATGAGGATTTTTCAAGAAGAGGAATTCAAAATTTGCAGGGGGGTGGGCAGGAGAGTTGGCAGACTATGGAATGACAAGAAACACAGGAAGCCACATAACTGTCTCCCCCAAATCCATGAATGAAACATGTCCCCTTGCCCATGGTACTGATTGACTTTATTTTGAAAGCAATTATAACAACCCATTTTCCAGTCTAACCAAGATATAGTGACAATACTGGTAAGTTATTACCAGCAGGTTTATAGTAAAGAAAACGATGATAATAATAACCACAAGTAACAGAAGAAAAATTATAAATTCATCATAGTCTAATATCACTCACTACAGAAAAAAAAATAGTCCTGCAGACAGACCAGAAGATAATATCATATCTGATACTGTATCATTATACAATCCAAATCTACTTTGGGAAACCTTCTAGACTCTGTTTCAGCAACTATCTCATGAAAATATTCTATCAAATCATCTCTAAATGTCGTTCTACCTCAGAGAATCTATATGTATAATGTACTTCTATATTAGTAAAGAAATTTTAATTCAGGAAAAGATCATGATGTGTGTCATCAAATTTAATTTAAAAATTGAAACTAAACTATTGAGATGGTTCCAATTATTTGAGATTTTACCTAGTGATCACATGTTACAACCATACATTTAAACTGAAGGAATGTTGTAGTAGAAACCTTACTGAATTCCATATTCCAAAATCTCTTATATTTGATAACGCTCATTAATTCATTGTTATTAATAACACTAGGGACTTCCGGTGTCCATCCACCTGAATCCGAGTCTCCGTCCATCCATCCATCCGTCCTGGGCTGAGGGTCTGAAGCACCTCGACCCCGGAAGTGGGCTGAGGCTCAAAGTAGTAGAGCCCTAGTCTTAAGCTGAAGGACTTAAAGCTCATTACTAACAACAACAACAAAAAAAAAGGATTTCAAATTTATTCAACAGGTCTGGGAAATAAAATTAAGTTAAAGTTAAAAAACAGGGAATCTCTTCTTACATAGTGAACAGGAGCAAAGATTGCTGCATTTACCACTTCTATTCAGCCACTGCAATATGACAAGTTAAAGGACATAAAAGGCTTCAGAGGAAGAAAAAAATCTGTCCTTGTTTTTATTTATTTTTTTATTCAAATTTTTATTATCAAACTGATGTACAGAGAGGTTACAGTTTCATACGTTAGGCATTGGATACATTTCTTGTACTGTTTGTTACCTTGTCCCTCATACCCCCCTCCCTTCCCCCCTTTCCCTTCCCCCCCCCCCCAGGTGTTCAGTTCACTTACACCAAACAGTTTTGCAAGTATTGCTTTTGTAGTTGTTTCTCTTTTTTTTACCATGTGTCTCTCAAATTTGGTATTCCCTTTGAATTTCCTACTTCCAATACCAGTAAACACGGTTTCCAATATACTCAGATAAGATTACAGAGATAGTGTAGGTACAACCACAGGAAGGTGATACAAGAACATCATCAATAATAGAAGCTACAGATACACATAGGACGTTGAAAGTAGTTACAACTGTGATATAACAATTGTTTCCATAACATGGAGTTCATTTCACTTAGCATCATCTTATGTGTTCATAAGGGTATAGCTATTGGGCCTTGTGATGCTCTGCTATGACTTGCCTAAACCTGTACTAATTATTCCCAATAAGGGAGGCCATAGAGTCCATGTTTCTTTGGGTCTGTCTCACTTCACTTAGTATAACTTTTTCCAAGTCCTTCCATTTCCTTACAAATGGGACAATGTCATTCTTTCTGATAGAGGCATAAAATTCCACATTTTCCTGATCCATTCGTCTACTGAGGGGCATCTGGGTTGGTTCCAGATTCTCGCTATGACAAATTGTGCTGCGATGAACATTGTTGTGCTGGTGGCATTACTGTGATTTTGTTTGTGGTCTTTTGGATAGATACCCAAAAGTGGGGCTGCTGGGTCATAGGGGAGTTCTATATTGAGCCTTCTGAGGAATCTCCATACTGCTTGCCAGAGTGGCTGAACCAGTTTACATTCCACCAACAATGAAGTAGGGTTCCCTTTTGGCCACATCCCCTCCAACAATTGTTATTATTAGTTTTCTTGATATATGACATTCTTGCTGGGGTGAGATGGAATCTCAATGTTGTTTTGATTTGCATTTCCTTTATGGCCAGTGATGTAGAGCATTTTTTCATATGTCTATTGGCCATTCTCATTTCCTCATCAGAGAAGTTTCTTTGTAAGTCTTTAGCCTACTTGATGAGGGGGCTATTGGTCTGTCCTTGTTTTTAAATGACAATTATCACCTAGGTAGAAAATACCAAAAACCTTCCAAGTGAAGTTGTAAAACTAATAACTGATTCAAGCAAATAGTACTACCATCTACTAAGTAAATAAAAGACATTAATTTGCCTAGGTATAACTAAGCAAACACACATAGGACCTACCTACTGACAACTACAAAACACTGACAAAAAAATAAAATAAAAGACCTGCCATGTTCAAGGAATGAAAGAATTTCTAGACTGAAGAAAGTTCATTATCCCTAAGCTAACATGCAAGTGTACTGTGATTCATAGCAAAATCCTAGTAGAACTGCTTCAGGTGTAGACAATGGTATTCTCAAATTGATACAGAAAAACAAATGTCTAATACAGCAAAAATAATCCTGAAAAAGAAAAACCTATGGTCAGTTTATCTCATTCCAAAATTGTTGATATAAATATACCACTCAAAATGTGTGGTATGGGCAGAGAAAGATAGATCAGTATAGGATAGAATAGAATAACCCCCACACACAAAAATAAAAAAGCACAGAAATACCATGTCTAAGATGCGTACAAGCTCAAAATTCAGTTCAGTGAAAGAACAAAGAGCCTTGCCTCGGAGAGGCAAATCTCAACTCAAGTCTTGTTATATACATGTAAACTGAGGCTGTTCAGGGAGAGAGAAATTTTTTTAAGTCTTTGGGATCTATCACAGGCAAAGAGTTCTTAGCCTGGAGAAATCACAAAAGGGAAAAGAAAACTGAATGGTTAGAGTTTCTACAAAATTAAAAACTTTTGCTCATTGAAAGTATGTGTGAAGATGAAATGATAAGCACAGACTGGGGGAAAATGTTTACAATGCATATATCGGACAAAAAAGTGGGATCTACAAAGAAACTCAGAAAAGTCAGCATTACAAAACAAGCTAGATAGAGCCCTAATACAGGAACAGATGCTTCACTGAGGGGCTATAGAAATAGTAAAGAAACACGTGAAAATATGTTTGACATTATTAGTCACCAGGGAAATGCAAACTGAAACTACAATGAAATACCTATCAAAATGGTGTTTCCAAAAAAAAGAGAGAAAGGGAGGAAGAAGATGCTAAATGTCACGCATACTTTGCCAAAGGACACAGAAAATGGCACAGCAATCCTGCAGTTTGGCAGTTTCTTTTAAAATAAGCATGCAGACAAGTGCTAATGAGCCACACCTATAATCCTAGCTACTCAGGAGACTGAGATCTGATGATTATAGCTCAAAGCTGGCCTAAATGGGAAAAACCTGTAATATTCTTACTTCCAATTAACAAGCAAAGAGCTGGAAATAGAGTGGTAAGGTGAAAAAATGCTGAACAACAGGCCCTGAATTCAAGCCCAAGTGCCTGCACAAAAATAAGCATACATGTACTATATACAATGTAGTAACTGAACCTGGACATTTTCCTTCATGGAAAAGAAAAGTTACATTCACACATTTGAATGATTCATCTGTGTACTACATCCATACCATAGGACAAGTCTTCCAAAATAAAAAGGAACAACTGATACATTCCATAACCTAGATGAATCTTCAAAGAAGTACACAAAAGGAGAAAAAAATCCCAAGATGCCATTTGCGGAACCATCATAAAATGATGCTTCAGAGTTGTCATTTTGTAACCAGGAATTAAAGAAGGGAGAAAAGGAATGAAGAAAATCAGGAGGTTTATAAAAAAAAAAATTCCAACAAGCCTCTGGCTCATTCTGGACCATGAACTTCATGAAGAGGACCAGTTAAAGCAGACAGAGATGCTGAGATGAAGCCAGAGGAGGATTAGCCTTATCCACAGGCTGGCTATAGCCAGGAACTCAGGTAGTCTGTGAGCTACAACACAGCAACTGAAACCCCCCACCTCCAACCCAGTACTATACCTGCTACAGCTATTCTTATGTATATTTATTTTCACGGTGGTAAGCAGTTATAGGTACACAGTGCAGCAGTATTAAGTACATTCACTGTGTTATGCAATAAATATCACTACCCATCCAATCCCTTCCTCTCCTCCCCAGTAAACCCCAACTCCTTCCCTCTGCATTGTGACTATTCCAGGCATCTCAGGTAAATGGAAACAAACAGCATCTGTCCTTTGTGATTGACTTATTTCTTCAAAATTGGGAGAGGTATTCCCCCCTCCCACTGTAAGTGCCCTCTGCTTTTTGTCAAGGAAGAACCAAGCTCTCCAGCTATTTCTGAACTACTGACACTGACCAAAAGTCAACTCCAGAAGAAGAAAAGAGGCAGCTCAGTACAGGGGGCATGGTGCCTCCAGACACCGCACAGCCCATGCATCTTGAAAATTCCTTGATGAGAATGATCACTTTTATTAGAAGACTAACTTCTCTATTCTCTTGGATCTGATTCATCCCTTATGATCAAGTTGACATTTACACTGTTGCCTTGATTTTTCCTACCTATGCGTATTATAATAAAGTTAAACTTCTAAGCCAAATATATATATACATATATATACATATATGTATGTATATATGTATGTATATATATTTATACTATATGCATATATGTATATATATATATGTGTATATATATATATATAACTAGGACATGTTCCTTCAAGGCAATCTTACACCATAGTTCTTCTTTAGTCTCCAAAACTGTCCTCACAGGGGCTGGGAATATGGCCTAGTGGCAAGAGTGCTTGCCTTGTATACATGAAGCCCTGGGTTGGATTCCTCAGCACCACATATATAGAAAAGGCCAGAAGTGGCGCTGTGGCTCAAGTTGGCAGAGTGCTAGCCTTGAGCAAAAAGAAGCCAGGGACATTACTCAGGCCCTGAACTCAAGCCCCAGGACTGGCAAAACAAAAAAAAGGTCAAAACTGTCCTCACAGCTCTGGGTATGCACTGCACACAATACTTTTAAAACCCAAAGTGAGTAAAAGCAGATCTGGAAAGCATTCTCTAGGAGTTCAGATACAGAGTACAATACAATATAGTCACACACAGAATAGCTTCAGATGTGCAACCCAGAGCCAACATGTGTCTTGTTTATTTCAATAGAATAACATTTACTAGAATTCCTGACAACTTACATTAAGGAGTTTGGGTTTTTTATGTAATGTTATGATGGATTTTTATACATCAAGCAAGCCTATGCTTTTCTCTTTTCTGTCTCCTATACCCAAGAATTCAAATGTTTTCCGAGCACTATTTTATTTTGCTCTGAGTAACTTTCCAATCGAAAAAAAAAAGTTATGATACAAAGAAACACCAAGACACTTACAATGTACCCCAAATACCAAGAATTCAGATCATTATTTTTTTTCCTTAGTGATTTCCAACATAGATCATCATCATAAAAATGATTGTGAAAAAGGTTAAGAATAGCTGATATTTTAACAATATATTACAAGGTACTAGCTAAGACTCCAACAATTCTTTAGGCCTACACTTAATGTTCCAGTCAAGCTCTGATTCCAGGAGCCTAATTCCCAGCAACTAGAGCTGGCTTCCCACTTGGCAGGAATAACAGATAGCTCTGGCAACCTAAAGTCCATGTGCCATGCTCCCGTTATTAACCCTGCTTGCTCTGGCTTGTCTCTCCATCCATCTGCAAATTCCTTCTGAGAAACTTCAGCAGTAAAACTGAAACACATGTTGGGAGCATGAGGCTGCTGGTACAACAAAATTTATAACATTTTCTACCATAAGACTTGAACTACTTTTTTTTATTCAGTACGGATTTGCTGGCATCAAAAGCAGAACATAAATCCCTTATTTATTTAGCTGTACTTAACAATTTTATTAGATTATCCCAATGCAAACATAATCCACATTTGGTCAGAGGTTTGCTTCTCTTCCAATCAATATAACTCATAATCGTAAAATACTAAAGATACAGAAAAACAAGGAAGAGATGAAGAAAGAAAGTAGCCTCGAGCTCAGCAAGGACTGGGGCTGAGACACAGAATTCCTAATGAGGGGACTCATTTTTTTTCTATTACATTGAGATGATTATGTTGAATCTCATGTTAACATGCATACATTTAATGAAAACATCTTTTCTAGGCAAAAAAAATTTCTTTTCACAGAATTAAGCCATAGTGTACTCTTTATGACTTACAAAAATACAGAGGGATTTCTATGTTTGTGTCATTTTCTGATGAGACTTTACAAACCACTAGGAGTATTACAATGAATCATCAATCAATTATGATTGATTAATGATAATTGCTATTACACACACATGCACAAACTCACATACACACCTATACATATATGCTGCATGTGTCATATGTGTAGTATATATGCAATATATGTTTGTACATATGTGTAAGTTATGTGTGTATAACATCTCAAACCAGAAGCTGTTGATATATCAGGACATACATAACAAACTCAACTTTTCTATGTTATTCTGAAGCACAAAGCAGCAAGCTAAAATTTCTCAGAAGGAGAAGGGTAAAAATTGTCTCCTAAAATACGTCTTGTACATGGTTAACATGGATCATGATTTAATAACTTTAGGGAGCAGCAATACCTTGGAGTACTTCTTGCTATCTTAAGAAGCCACTACATTTTGAATTTAAATATAATGTCAAGCGTAAACAACTTCACTGATACCAACACCAACTAGTTAGGAACTCTGAATATAAGCAGATTTATTATAAAATAAAAGATATTCACAATACATTCATACTACCCACAGTCCATTCAGAGATCACAAATGCTATGCTACTGTGCCTAGAATGTATCACAGGGGCTGGGAATATGGCCTAGTGGCAAGAATGCTTGCCTCATATACCTGAAGCCCAGGGTTCGATTCCCCAGCGCCACATATATATAAAATGACCAGAAGTGGCACTGTGGCTCAAGTGGCAGAGTGCTAGCTTTGAGCAAGGAGAAGCCAGGGACAGTGCTCAGGCCCTGAGTCCAAGCGTCAGAACTGGCAAAAATAATAATAATAATAATAATAATAATAATAATAATAATAATAATAAAATAAATAAATAAATAGAATGTATCACAAACAGGTTTGTTGCCCCTGAAGATGATAAGAAAGGTTCATATCTCATTCTGTTCAAAGCTGGTATCTATCATAATTTCATTCAGGACAAACACCTCAGAATAATGGAAATGATATTTACTATCATAAGTAAGTAGCTTTGGGGAAATATTACAGGATTTAACATTATACATTTAGGGATTACTCAACATACTTACCTTAAACCTTTGGAGAATGCTAAAGTTTAACATTCTCACTTCCACAATCATCTACAGAAACGGACTTGGCACATAAGGCTTCCCTCTTCACCAAGAACATTTTACATGTGTTGGGGGTTGGGGTGGGGAGGTTACTGAGGCTGAACTCAGGCCTTCAAGTTCTGGTATTGGTAATACTGTGTGGAAAAAGTAGTGCAAATGGCAAAGGATAATACTTCTCTGAGCATTAAAAGTATGAACTTAAAAGCAAGTGAAATAAAGTCCTTCTGCAATAAGCTTTGGGAGCTCAAGAACTTTTCTCTCCCAAATGCTGTGTGGTCCACATTGAAATTCCTCCTCTCAGCCCAACTCAGTGAAGGCTCAGAGACTCAGGCTAATGGTTACCCTCAATTCTACTCTTCCTAATAATGATGATACTATATGCTATAATTTGTTATTTTGTAGACATAAGAATATACAAATCCTACCTGTTGCCAGTCAGCAAGATACCTTTTGCACCAAGGTAGTGTGTTCTAGGAATATGAAAGCAAATGTGGTATGTCATGGTACATGTGGGTTTAGAAAATCTAAGTTTTCCTAAACACTTTCCTACATGAAGTGAGGCTACTGTAGTAAAACTATGGATATTTTCCTAAGTATTTGGAAGTTATGCTTCCAAACACAAAAACTGTGTCAACACTTTGCATAGACTTTAGTGGTGTTTTCAGGAAAAGAACTTCCATTGTTTTCACATGAACTCCCATTGTTTTCACATGGTGTGTCTTTCTTCTTTCTGGTTATCCATCAAAGTCAAGTGAGAAGAGTTGATTAGGGTGTTGAATGGAACGTTTCACAAGACTAAGGAAAATTTTCATAGCTTTCCAATAAAAGAGCCAGAATTATTGATTACTCAGTGCATATTTGAGTTAATGATGTCAGGAAGTGTTGACACTAAAAATGCTGAAGGAGCTTGCCAGGCACGCACACACAAACACACCCTACTGAAATGATCTAGGAAATCCTATAGTTACTGCAAAATAGTGTATATGTTAACCAAATGAGATTTGAAGCTGATACTAAGAAATATAGGACTGATACTATTCAACTTAGCAAAGCACATGAACTATAAGTAACTTGTTGAATTTCATTATTAAATGTAGTTCAAAATATTTAATGCTGCCAGGTGTCAATGGCTCATGCCTGTAATCCTAACTACTCAGAAGGCTGAGATATGAGGATCCCAGCTCAAAGTCCTAGCTGGAAAGTTCACGAGACTCTTATCTCCAATTAAAACACACAAAAAAAGAGAGAAGGACCTGAAGTGGAATGTTTCAAGTGGTAAAACAGTCTTAAGCAGACAAGCTAAGAGAGTTCAAGACTCAGTACTGGCACACAGAAAAGGAGGGGAGTGAGGGAGAGAGAGGAAGAGAGGGATAGAAGAAGGGAGAGAGATGAAGAAAGACAGAAAGAGGCAGAGAGAGACATGGAGTGAGACATGGAGAAAGAAAGAATGAAAGAAAGGGAGTGGTCTCCCTTATTGGGAATAATTAGCACAGGTTTAGGCAAGTCACAGCAGAGGATCACAAGAGCCCAATAGCTATACCCTTATGATCACATAAGATGATGCTAAGTGAAATGAACTCCATTTTATGGAAATTATTTTTATATCACAGGTGTAACTACTTTCAACATCCCATGTGTATCTGTAGTTTCTACTATTGATGATGTTTGTGTATCACCTTCTTGTGATTGTATCTACACTATCTCTGTAATCTTATCTGAGTGTATGGGAAACAGTGTGTACTGGTATTAGAATTAGGAAATTCAAAGGGAATACCAAAATTGAGAGACAAAGGGTAAAATAAGAGAAACAACAACAAAAGCAATACTTGCAAAACTGTTTGGTGTGAGTGAACTGAACACCTCAGGGGGGGAAAGGGGAGGGGGGAGGGGGGTATGAGGGACAAGGTAACAAACAGTACAAGAAATGTATCCAATGCCTAACGTATGAAACTGTAACCTCTCTCTGTACATCAGTTTTATAATAAAAACTTAATAAAAAATAAAAATTAAAAAATTAAAAAATAAAAAAAAAGAAAGGGAGGGGAAGGAAGGAAGGGAGGGAGAAAGGAAGGGAGAGAGGAAACATCATGGAAATAAAATAAAATTTTATTAATATTAGCTATAAATTTACAGAATTTGGATCCACAATTCTAGAGTTTTTAATTACATAATTTTGATTACAGAAGTAATCTAATTATTACCCATGAACCTAATATTTTTAAATAAAAAACTTCCTCCAAGCTGTTAGAGAACAACAAAAACTTTATTTACATAGGCTTTCCAAGACTTATTAAATATGCAAATGTGTTTATTTAAAGCATCTTAAAGATTTTTATCATAAAGTTTTGTGCTTACACTTTTTTTCCTTAAATTGACCTCTTCACTGTTTTCCACAATGTTTATAATTATCAATTTGGGCATTATATGACATATTATTAAATAGAAAATTATAATTTACTTAAATATTGAGATCCAAATGGTGATATTTCGAACATCTTATGGCAGCTGAGAAAGTATCTGCCATTGATACCATTGATCAAAACACCACCTAACTTACATAGCGGGGTTATGTATAGTTCATTGATCAAGCCCTTGAATTAGAGCTTACAAACATTAATGATCACATTCAATGGTATAGAATTCCCTGAATGATGCTAGCTGGCAATATACAGTACTGACTGCCCCATGTGGCAGGCCCTGGATTCAATTCCCAGCAAAAAAGAAAGAAAGAAAGAGGAGGGAAGGGGAGAGGCAGAAAGGGGAGAAAAATAGGGAAGAAGGAAGAAAAGAAGAGCCAAAGAGGGGAAAGGGACAGAAGGGGCAGAGAAGACTAGAGAAAAGGAAAGAATCCCCGAATGAGAGCTTTTAGAATAAAAAGGTAAATTTTTTCATACTGAGGTTTTATAAATAGAATTTTGACTCTTTAGTAGCCGCTCTCTTTTTTTGCTTGTTTTATAATCAAAATTTTATGCCATAATCAAAGCTGTGAAGAGATTAAATCCTTGGTAATACAGGGTTCAATGTTTACATACTTAGACTGAGATATTCAAAATTCAGAAACTTAATCTCCCAGAGCCCAGTATAACAGCCAATATAATGAAATATTTTGCTTCTAGAAAGCAAAGCCTGTGACTGGTACAAGTGCAAATGCTTACAACTGATATAAACACACAAAGGGAATGCAACACATATAACCCTTTTCCACACAACCATTAAAGTTTGACTCTCTGTGTTGCCATGCCAAAGAATAAATATTTCTATTTTATCCCTGCCTTCTTCTCTGTCTTTGATTGTTTGGTCAGAGTAAGTTTAGAGCATCTACTAATGACCTGATTTAATTGAGTGTCATACCTATAGCACATAAGGAAAAAAAAAACCCAGAGAATATCCTATTATCAATAGCTTTGCCAAAAGGACTACTTTAAAAGGCCTATTTACTGACATAAATTTTACCTATTTTGAACTAGCTAAATTGAGTAGATTTTGCTAATTTCTGATCCTAAAGCTCTGACGCTAATCTCAATAAATAGAGAAATCTGAGCTGGTTTGCTTTGCTGATTACTTTTTTTCAACTTTTTCTTTGAGTTTCAATATATTTATATAGAGAAATGCAGATGAATAATGAAAATAAGTTATGCCGGAATCCAAAAACATTCCTTCATGCTAAATCAACAATACACACACCAAAATTGATCTTCAAAGCTCTAAAATATGCAGTCTTCGGGAATCTTTTAATATATAATATATTCCATTTATTTCTCTTGGGGGCAAGAGTGGAGATTTCTAATTGTACATTTTGTTAAACCTAACAAAAAGAAAGTTAGTTTATTATGTTTGGAGATAGCCATGTAACATTTTTCTCCAGCTACTAACACTAATTTGATATTTAACTGCTGCTATCCTTTAACCTTTATTCACTGAAGAGCCAGGTATAATACAATGAACTTGCCAAAGTGGTCAAATAATGTTAAATATGCTTCTAATGCATTTTTCCTCACTCTCAATAAAATTAAATACTGACAAACATTAATTGGCATAATATACAAAGAAAATAAAGGTCATTCTCAAACATAAAATACATGAACTAGTCAGGCACTGGTGACTCACACCTGTAATCCTAGCTACTCAGGAGGCTGATATCTGAGGATCACAGTTCAGAGCCAGCTCAAGCAAGAAAGTCTGTTAGACTCATATCTCCAATTAACTACTAAAAAATCTGAAAGTAGAACTGTAACTCAAGTCAGAGAACACTAGCCTAGAGCAAATAAAACTCACAGATGGCACCTAGGACCTAAGTTCAAGACTTGGGACTGGGTAAAAATATACATGAACTAAACATTATAAAGATGCTTGGTTCTCAGAAGATACTTGCTTCTCACAAGGCCAAAATTAGTTCCCAGTAGCAACTTACATCCCTGGTAAGGAATGAGGGAAGGGGGGGAGGGGTTGTGTAATTGTGTACATTACAATCCTAGTTCCAAGTTTATTTTAAAGAGGAACCATACTAATTTTAGACTGATGTATTGAAGGATAAAATGCATCTATAAACCCAAACTTTACAGAATAAACTGAAACTAAAGGAAACAAATTCTAAGTAAATATGGTAACTCAACATACATGTTCATCTCTGTTTCCTATTGACATCTCACTTTGATGGTTATCTTAGTTGTCAATTTAAATCGAGCAATAACTAGGAAACTGGAAATGCTCAGTCCTAGCCTGAGTATGTCTGTGGGGGTATTTCCAGAGATCATTGGCATGTGGCTTGGCAAAAGTGGGGGGAAAATAACCCTACCCTGAACATGAATAGCAACATTATAGGCTAGAGCCTTGGATGGAAGGAAAAGTAGGAGGGGCAAGCTGGGTAGTATACACACTAACTCCTCTTCTTGAGCAGGTGCATTTTTTTACTTCTGTAGCCCCGGGATATCCAACTCCAGATTCTTCAGCCTTTGAACAGGAACTTGCACAGCTGCTCCACTCCTCTGGGTTGCAGAACCTCTGCCTCAGGCTATATCACCCCTCCTTCTTTCTCTCTATCTTGCCCACTCTCCCTCTCCCCTCCATCTCCTCTCTTTCTCCCTTTTCCTCTTCCTCTCTCTCTCCTCCTTCTCCCCTTCTCCCCCCTCTCTCTTTTTCCCTCTCCCCTTCTCTTCAGATTCTTGGATTGAAGAAACCCTAGGTTCTCCTACAAAAATTGTTAGGCCTAAAAATGAGTTCTTACATGAAGTAGTACAATGCTGATGAAATATGTTATTTCCATAGACAGGAGATTGTTTCTGTCCAAGTCAGTAGATTTGGCATGTGGAGGGCCATCTCTCTGAAGCCATATATTAGATGGTTTGAAGAAACTCTACTTGTCTTCACTCTTCAACTTTAATGGTGATTTGTAGTTAGATATTTGGCTTACTGTAAAACTTTTCTAACTCACATTTCCTGTCTTTAAAGAAAATTAGTCTTACGACAATCTAACAAAATAGCCTTAGCATTTCTTGAAGTATCATTCCTTCTTTTTACATTTATACAAATATATTCACAAACAAAATCATATTGGATGTGGTAGTTCATGCTTGTAATCCAGGAGGTAGAGATTTGAAGGATTGTGGACGGAGGCCAGCTCAGGTAAATAGTTCATGAGATCTTATCGTAACCAATAAAAAGCTAGGTGTGGTGTTACATATCTGTCATCCCAATTAATGGGAAAAGTGAAAAGGATGATTGTGGCCCAAACTGACTGGATAATACACAGGATTCTATTTTTTAAAATAAGCAAAAAGGACTAGGACATGGCTCAAGTTGTAAGGACCATGCTTAGCAAGTACAAAGCCCTGAGTTCAAAACTTCAGTATTGCCCCTCCCCCCGAAAAAAATTATCAAGCAAACAAGAACAATTACATAAGAATTATAAAACAGTTGATGAGAGGCTATGGAATTAAAGCCAAGGTTTAATACCGTCTAAATTGAAGAAAAGGTACAATTTAAGAAAATGGACCATAAGAATGGTACTATTTAATAGAGATATAAACTTGAGAAAAACAAAAGAGAATTGAATCAGACTTTCCACTATATCTTTGAGGTATGTATGGAGCAATTTTCAGTACCAGTTTTATAATAAGCATTTAACATATGTGGAAAGCTTTGAAGAGTCATATAATCTGTTGTATTTTTACATCACATAAGTTACCACCAAGGTATTACTTATTCATCTCCTAAAAGTATATCATAAGAATAAGTTGTCAAACACAAAGCAACACCTTTAGGAGAGAAGTCAAGGATATTTTTAACAACATAGCCAAGTGTGGTGCTGAATAACTTATAAAGGATGTACTCATGAATGTAAAACAAATATAAAATAAATACATATCAAAATTGTATTTAAGTATTTAATTGTATTTAATTAATTTTATTTAATTGTATTTAAGTCAGTTAATGAGAGAAGAAAGGGAAAATGTTGCAACTGCTGAATCTGAGTTTTAAAAAATAAAATTAGTGTATTCCAAATGGTGAAGCAAGTATCTTAATTGGGCTCCATCTAGATGATATTCCTGTGCATATCTACGAACAAGAAATTATTGCAATAAACAATTCAGAGACATCACAGAATTAAGTATCCTGGAATGATGTAATAGTCAACTCCTAGTGTCCTCTCATAGAGATTTGGTAAAACCCTTTGTACTGCTTTAAGACTTTCACTAGAATATCACTAATACTACTATTATTCTAAAAGCAAAAATTGTTCCGTTTTTCTACTATATTTTAATCCTTTCTATAGAGCCATTTATAATTATAAATAAATTGTTATAATTATATTTACTGTCTAGGTGATGTACAGCAGGGTTACAGTTACATAAGTCAGGTAATGAGTATTTCTTTTTTAACAGTGTCACCCCTTTCTGATCTCTTTCACTTTTTCCTTCCCAACCCCCACCCATGAAGTTGTATAGTTCATTTTCAACATAGTGTCTAATGAGTATCATGCTATGTTTGTTCACCCTTTGTTCACATATTTATCTATTATCTCAAGTTATATTTAGAAATCCCTTAGGAAGAGGGTAAGTGTTGAAATGACTTCACATAGCATTATCTAATCCTTTCATACTTCTGCTTATTACTTTGTTCTTATTTTTTCTGACTAGTGACCATACTCTGTTTTATTTATTTTTGATTAAGATTAAGGTCATTATTAACATAAGAAATTTATTGGAGCCTTCTATCTATGATATGTTTACCAGAAATGCATTATTAAATACTCTGAAAACAAAATGTATTATTTAACATAAAAACTATTAAATCTCTTGAATCAAAAAGTAAATACTTGTTCATATAAGACTACTGTCGACATATTGTCTAATATCGACATTACATTTAAAGCCCTAGGCGAATTTTCTTGGGCTTGGCCACGTGGCTAAGTAGATGTTCTTGATAACGTGGCTAAGTAGATGTTCTTGATACATTGTATTTTGTATATATGTCTACCTGACCTAGAGAAGGGAAAGAAAAACAGGGCGTAAGATATCACAAGAAATGTACACACTGCCCTACTATGTAACTGTACCCTTTTTGCACAACACCTTGTCAAAAAAATTTGTGTTCAATTAATAAATAAATTTAATTTAAAAAAGTAAATACTTTGTGAACATCACAGGAAAATATGAAATTAAAACACTCACTATTTCAAGCCCAGAAGAAAATTAAGCTTCAGAACACATGAAACTATCACAGTGAAGTAAATTATCTCCACCCAAACCAAAATCCTTAGTTTTTTTCTACTTTTCTCATTTTAGTTTTCTTGGTTCTATACCTGTCCTTTCTTTATGATGTTATTTTTTTCAAGTGAGTTCTTATCAATACCAACAAAGTTTTTGTTATTGTGAAAATAATTCCATTCATATTCCTTTAAACCAATAGGTGTTTCATTTTCTCTCATTGCTTAAATATACACACATAAATATGTATGTACATGTATATGAACATATACATTAAATGTATGTTTATAGAATATAGAGAGAGAAAGACATATCTCTTATAAGAAACATAAAGACAAAGGGCACTGTGCCTAAAATGTATTCTTCATTCAATTCATTCAAAACTTATTAAAGCTTTCAAGTAGAAAGGGTTTTATAAAGATCAATTGTCATTTACTTGTAATCTTGGTATGGGGCCACAGAATTCACAATTTCAATGCCAAAAATTAACACTGTAGAATAAATATGAGTAGACCAACTTGGAAGCAATCAAAATTTACTTTTCAATTTCCAAATGGTTTAAATTTACAAAACATCAACATATGTATATGTGTGTATATGTATGTATGTATGTATTCCTAACATTACAGCCCTTTATTCTGTCCTTTATACAACACACACACACACGCACACAAACACATACACGTATATACATATATATGTTCCAAAGGAATCTTTATACACATGATTTTTTATTCCAATTTTTACTTTCAAAATAAAGAAATAAAGCCACCAAGGGAGGTTTATATCCTCCCACAGGAACTGGGAATCAGAAGCCTCATCTTCCTTCATGACGACACTCAGAAGAGATGGCTTCCAGGTCCTTGAAAAGAGCCTTACTGGGTTGTAAAACTGGTATGACACTTTTAAAAAGATTTATATTGCAACACACCAACATTTTCTTAAGGACAAGAAAGATTAGGGGCCTAGAATCAGAGAAACGACTGCCTCAAGTTTAGTGCAGCTGAGGAACACTTTAGGCCATCTGGTTAGACCTGTGGTGAGTTAATCTAGTTCCTTCTGGCCAGCTTGGGAGCAATAACACTCACTTTATAGGGCAATCATGGAGACTGAATAAGCTCACTGAGAAAGTGGAATCAGAGAAGAGGAAAACTTGAGCTCTTCCTGAAACCCAACAGAAGAGGCAATAAATACCAATTTTTATTTTCAACATTATGAATAAATATTTTGCAAAGGCATTTAGGGATAGTTATGAAATTCTAAGGACAGAAACCACAGTGGTATAGACACAACTGAAAGGTCAACCAAGTGTGTGTGTGTGTGTGTGTGTGTGTGTGTGTGTGTGTGTGTGTGTGTGTCTATACTGGGGCTTAAACTCAGGGCTTATGTGCTCTCCCTGAGCATTTTTACTCAAGGCTAGCACTCTGCCACTTGAGCCACAGCTCCCCTTCTTGTGTTTCAACTGAAGATAAGAGTCACGGACTTTCCTGCCCCCACTGAATTTAAACCACAGTCCTCAGATCTCAGCCTCCTGAGTAGTTAGAATTACAGACATGAGCTACCAATGCCTGGTTAGGTTAACCAACCAATAAAATACAAGTTATGACCGTGATTCACTAGTAAGAAACCAGATGTAGGTAGATCACATAAATATTTGATTTTTCACTGAGAGAAGAAACATTAAATAAAATATATTATTCCCACTGGGTAATGCATAAGAAACTATCAAAAACAAGGGCTGGGAATATGGCCTAGTTGTAGAGGACTTACCTCACATACATGAAGTCCTGTGTTCAATTCCTCAGCACCACATATACGGAAATAAGCCAGAGTGGCACTGTGGCTCAAGTGGTAGAGTGCTAACCTTGAGCAAAAAGAAGCCAGACAGTGCTCAGGCCCTGAGTTCAAGCCCCAGGACTGGCCAAAATAATAAAATAAAATAAAACAACAAAAATCCTACTGGAGAGAATCTTAATATTAACTCAGTTTTTAAAAAAGTGAATGGAATTAATGTATAGTGACTTCTGGCAGTTATGTATTGTTTACAAAGGAGATTAAGCTGTTGCGGGATTCTATTTCTGAAAGCATGTTTAACTGGTCCTGCAGATAATTTAATATTTTTCTTACAGCTACAAAAACACCTGTACATGGAAAAAAGGACTTGGCATTGTGTTCCAAACCTGGGTGAATACTTGTAATAGTCCCAAGAGAGAGGTTGGATAAATGCCTATGCTCTGGACTCTATATTATGGTGAAAGGCAGCTAGAGATATCCCAGGTTCTTCTGAGAACCAGTAGCCATGTGCCTAGGCACTTCACCACAGCCTGCCCTGGACCTCTGAAAGATGAAAGAGAACAGAAAGCCCCAAAGGAGAACTTCAATTTGCCACACCATGTGAGCAGGAATCATTCTTTACGGAGTTGATCTAAGTGGCTTAATGGGATTTCTTTCCCCAAGACACTTGCCTTGGCTGGATCTTTCTCTGTGCCCTGCTGGTCATTTTCAAGATGGCAGCAGAACTGATGTTTCATGAAATACTTGCATAGTCTTTCAAGTTGCTAACCTCTATATTCCTGGGTCTAGAAATCAAATTCTCTTAAAAGAAATCAATGCAACAAGATAAGGATAACTACTCTATCTCTAAACTCCACAAGTTTCATATATTTCATATTCTGTATTTTCACATTTCAAGTTTAGATGCTTAATTTATTTTTGCTTACACATACATCATCGTGTTCTTTCCCTCTATGAGGTATTTTTCTCTTTTTACTGAGCTCACTACAATTATCATTGTGTGATAGGATGCTTTGAAATCAAAGGAATTAAAACTTAAAAAAAAATATTTAGTGTCCCAAATAGATGGCATCCAGCTCCAAGGTGATTTGGATGGCACAGAACTGGGGGTGAAATTCACACAGTGACATACCTCTCCAGGCCAAAGATCTATAGACTCTTACACCAAAGTCAAAGCTAGAGTGACTACTCTGAAGTATGGCTTTCTTTTCCTTCTTAAGTTCATATGTGTCAAAATGCTTAGTGTAGGCCTTCATCCTATTTCACTGGAAAGTATTCATTCAACCCCCAGTAATACAGAGACAACTTTCAAATGCCTAATATTTCATGGAACTTGATAAAAGCACTTAAGGTCAGTTGGAGCAACCAAATCCCAAGCTAAGCTTTGTTGTTTTTCTATAAAATTCTCAAATTGCACACTAGCTGTTGCAATAAATCTCAACAAGCCTCCATCTTACACAATCCTATGGGAAAAAAGGTGAGGGATATCTGAGGAAGAGGTTTTTATCTTCTTCTTTTACTCTTAGCCTTAGGTACATCAAAATACTTAATAAGGTGTATTTACAAGTAACAAACAACCTAGTGATTTAAAATAAAAGCAATATCCATAGGCATACATTGCATCAGTACTGATAGTCGTTAATAGTGGAATTAATAAATCTATCTTCCTTCTGTTTTTCTTCCACCATCCTCAACATCATAACTCTTTATCCTTAGATTTATTTTCTCTTCATTATCATAGGACAGATGCTGCAGAGCCAGACATAATGATTATATCCAGAGACAAAAAGCAAGCAGTAGCTTTCATAACATGATTGACTACATGGAACTCCTCTTTTCCTCTCACTGGTAGGAAGTAAATTGAATCTTCCAGTAGAATGCACTGGTAAGAACGCATGACACTCTGACAACCAGTTTAAACCAAGATTCACATCTCACCAGTAGGAATTAAATTCAGTGTTTAACCAAAAGAACACACTGACAATGAAGCATGATAACAGCTAGAGCAAGTTTAAGCCAGGACCCTGCCACTGCTTGCAAAGAAATCTATGCACTTATTAATTGGGTTATTGATTCTTTAAGGATTTAATTTCTTGAGTTCCTGGTATATTTCGGATATTATGTGCATGTCAGATGTTCTGGGCAGGAGAGTCTATGACTCTTATCTCTAATTAATCACCAAAAACCAGAAGTGAAGTTGTGCCTCAAGTGGTAGATCACTACCATTGGGTACAAAAACACCAGAAACAGCATAAACACACACACACACACACACACACACACACACACACACACACACTCCACAGTACTTGAGCTATTTTTGATATGCCTTTGACACAATACACCAATATGCCAGTATGCTCAATATACCAACTGATGGGCTAGCCATATAAATGACAACTTTGCAATGGAATAAGAAAAAAAAACTGAACTATTTAGTTCAGGTACATTTATAATGCAATAACAAGGCAAGCATGAAGAACTAAAGAAAAATATCTGTATTTTTCACTTTTGAATTACAAATACTAGACAAATGGTAGATAGATGATAGATACATTGATACATAGATAATATCAACTCAAACTACAGCCCAAACATGAAACTTTCTATAGATTACAGTTTTGTCCTGAATGATCTATTATATTTGAGGAGATAGAACATGGAGATAGGGCTGGGAATATGGCCTAGTGACAAGAGTGCTCCCCTCTTATACATGAAGCCCTGGGTTCAATTCCCCAGCACCACATATACAGAAAATGGCCAGAAGTGGCGCTGTGGCTCAAGTGGCAGAGTGCCAGCCTTGAGCAAAGAGAAGCCAGGGACAGTGCTCAGGCCCTGAGTTCAAGGCCCAGGACTGGCAAAAAAAAAAAAAAAAAGAACATGGAGATAAGCAAAAAGGAAAGGAACATTTATATAAAAAGGAAGAAAGTCAGCCACTTTGACAGAGGTACTTAGTTTTCCAAGGAAGCAGTTTACAAACTTGTATTACTCTAGTGATTATCAAAGCACTCAGGAGACCTGTTTAAAATGCAAATTCTTTGAGTGCCACTCACAGATATTCATCTTCAGTAGCTTGGGAATAGGTTCTAAGGACTTACCTAAAGTGATTCAAAACTGCTAACTTAATAAAATTGATCAGGAAAATAAATAAATAAATAAATAAAATAAAATTGATCAGGGCTGGGGATATGGCCTAATGGCAAGAGTGCCTGCCTCGTATACATGAGGCCCTGGGTTCGATTCCCCAGCACCACATATACAGAAAACGGCCAGAGGTGGCACTGTGGCTTAAATGGCAGTGCTAGCTTTGAGCTAAAAAAAAAAAAAAGCCAGGGACAGTGCTCAGGCCCTGCGTCCAAGCCCCAAGACTGGCCAAAAAAATAAAATAAAATAAAATAATAAAATTGATCAATATAATGGTACTTTTGAGAACTACCAAGCATTGTAGGGGTACAGTGGACCCTTGGGTTCCAATCTCTCATCATTCATGAAAAAATATCCCACCAACTAGGCTAGCTTCATGACCGTAGCCTTCACAAAACAGACATCAGGGATGAAGTTCAGCTCTCAAAAGAGCGGACAGCTGACCATAGACGGTAGAGTTCAAGGTAAAGATAGCCTATCCGAGAACAAACACTGACACTGGAGACCAGGCCCAATTTTGAGATGAGGACAGTGAACTGGAGAGTCCATGTGTAAGGACTACAATCTGGAGTGATTCCTTGGAGCTCACGAGGCAGGCTCTGGATCAGGACAGGACTCAGAGCTCTGCTTTTATTTGTGAGCATTTTAGCTAATGTCCCTAAGAAATCTGGAACTCTAGTTGATTTTCAGAATGATTTCAGGGATACTGGCGTGTCTGCAGAAGCAATGACTAGTGGGGGATTGTGGTTACCCACATCTCCCATGGAGATCCAATCACTGAGTCACTGGGTTACATCATACAATGTGACACAAAAAGAGAGTAGGTCATAATAAGCAGGCAAACTACTGCTCCTGCAAATACCTCTTCATTTTCTAATCCACCCAGTAAGTCAACGAGTCTGCAGTGGCTTTATACTCTCCATTAATTTTTCAACCCAATCTGTTCCCATAAAATTGATTTTTGCTGGACTCCCAGAAACTTTCTGTACTGTGAATTTTCACAAAGCCCCCAATCTATTGGAAAAGCTAAAAGATTCCGCCTCTGTAACTTAGAATCTGGCCACAAGACAGTTTTAATAGATACCTAAAGAAATATTATTTTGTATTCTGCCATGATGCATAGTGTGTGTGTTATGCCCATTTAGGCAGTAATATAATACTTCAAATATATATTTGGCCCAGTGTTATTTTAGAAGAGGCAAAGGGCCAAAAATCAGTACAGTTTAGTGACTGAAAATACAAGTTCTGAGTTCAAGTTTGTTCTCAACTCTGGTGCTACTGCTGGGTTTTGAAGTAAGTTTACTTAAGTTTCTGCACATCAGTATGCACAGCTTTAACACGGGCATGAAACTGCACACTGCCGAGGATCATTCAGAGTCTTAAAAGGCAAAATGGTTATGGCACTTAGCATAATGACTGTCACATAGCAGGTAATTTTAATAATGATGTGATTAAATATCTGCTTTGAGGAAATCAACCAAGGCACATTGCCTTATTAGTTTCCCAATGACTTTCATAAGAATCAATTCAAATAGTTTTGGATCATACTGAAAATGGGTTTGGCAATCTAACAAAACGGAGGTGCGCTGCAAATGGTAGAATGCTAGCCTGGCATGGAAAAGCTCAGTGCCCAGGCCCTGAGGTCAAGTCCCTAGACTGGAACACACACACACACACACACACACACACACACACACACACACACACACACACACACACACAATTAGCATCTAGAAGGCCTTTGAGGCTGGAAGCGCTATGTAGTCCTGTTGTTCAAAAGTCTCTCTGTTCTCTCACTGTCTCCCATGATGACAGGATATTTGCTCAGTAGGAGCATAAGTTGGTTGAGGCAGCCTCTGAACACTTGCCTTAAACATTTCTGTTTAGTCTTCATCTCTTTCTCTTACCTGATAGCTGGACAATGAACAATGAACATAATATCTAGAAAATAAACAACCACTTAAAACCTGAAAGTGATCTTGCAAATCAAGGTCACTTTAAAATAAAAGTTAAAAAAAAAAAAGATATAGTAAGCTAAAAGCCTGGAGTCCTAACAGACTTATTCTTAACTTTTCAAAGTTATGGTTATTTTGGTAATTATTATTGATCTGTGAAATAGGAAACATATTTTAAGAGAATGGGATTAACCTAGATATGTGTAAGCTGAATTCAGGATTTGAAATGATTCCCCATGAGGATAAACTTGAAATTTAGTTGCATGGAAGCCCAAACACAAGTTGTCTAATAGATTGAAGTTGTACACAGTCAACTTTCACTTCAGTTTACAGAGGAAGAACTGTTGGAAAATGAATGTGATAGACCTGTTTCTGAGAGAATAGATACTCATCTGTCATATTGTTGTAAATCCCTCACTTAATATGAGAGAATGGACAACAACACTTGTGAATTTACCTCGTACCAACCCCTAGGAATCTGAAAAATGATGTAATGATACTCTGGAATCACTAGTACACCAGTACAACCTATTGGGATAAATTATTATGTGAGTGTAGGATGGGCAAAGTCACTGATAGAAAGAGAAGATAACAAAGAGAAAGCAAGAGCTGAACAGTCATCTATGGAAAAGAAACACTGGAGATAGAGACCATCTTGTCCAGCTGACTTAGTCTGCAGAAATGAATATAAATGCACATCCTGACACCCCACATTTTATGATGACCACAGTAGTAATAACACATGCAAATGTAAAGCTTCCACTGATAATTCAGAAATATCTATCTCTTCTCATAATAATCAAGCATCCCAGCATTTTGGAGGCTGAGGCAGGAGGATCACAAGTTCAAGCTCAGTTTTGGTTACCAGCAAGACTCTATCAATAATAATAATAATAATAATAATAATAATAATAATTCCCCTATGTAGTTTTCCATTCTTCCTTGCTATTCTCATCTGCTACTGACATACTTTTAAGAAAGGCCCACTCAGAATCTTCTCTTCAAAGTCTTCTGTTGCTAAAAAATCTTGACTAAGAGCAGAAGCATGAGAGTCAGCATGACCCTGTTTGGTACTATCCCTAGTTAAGGAGACTCTACTTTCCTTCCTTCCATTTCATAATCAACCCAACAAAATAAGGATTTATCACACCCTCAATTTATTCCACTCATTTTCCAACCTGGAGTTTCAATGCAAACAGAATTCTGGGTTGCCTCTAACTAGCTAAATGGCTCTTACTATTCAGGTCCTTGACACTGTCCCAAACTTTTTCATTCAAGGTTACCACTCTACCACTTGAGCCATCACTCTCCTTCTGGATTTTCTTAGATGGTTATTGAAGATAAGCGTCACAGACTTTCATGCCTAGACTGACTTTGAGCTATAATCCTCAGATCTCAGCCTCCTGAGCAGCTAGGATTATAGGCATGAACTATTGGCACCTAGATATATTCTGATCTTTATTTATTCCTCCCACCCCCGCAAAAAAAAAGCCCTCATGGTTTCCTAGCTTTGAGGAAATCTATTTAGCATTTGTTCTCTCAACCCAGAAGCCTGCCGTTTCCATGTGTCCCTGTGGAACAACACTTTTGTCCTGCTTAATACTTTGAGTGTTCTTTTCTACTACTATCAATAATAGCTTATATGGTTCTGGAGCTTAACAAAAGTTTCCTGTGGAAATTGAAGATAAACACACAAATATAATGTAAAGAAGACAAAGGGTCAAAGCAACGGATGCTTACGGGAGATTCTTTTCCTATATATAATTATGTATGGCTAAAGTAAAAGAACGCTTCGAATGTTCCAACACCTCGCTATCTTTGCTATTGTGGAGGACAATGAAAAGGTACAGTAAGCCACACTTCTCTCCTTCTCCTTCATTACTGAATCATCGAATGACCTGAGAATTTGCAAGAGTGTTTTATTAGAGCCACACTTCATCTTAATCACTATTCTAAATTCATCATTTGCTAAGTCAATAATTTGGGGATAATAACTTCAGCTTTCTCTGCCTCCATTTCCTCATCTAATAGTTGAGATAACAAAATTAGTTCTTAATTGGGTTATTGAGAATGAATGAAGCACTCAATGTAAGGTAGGATTCATAGTCACTTACATGCACAGCATGTAACTAACAGATCATATTTTTATTGCAATATTACAATTATTCCCTCTTCTCATCAGACCAGAGCAGCAACTGTAAAAAAAAACCAACACGAATTAGAGATTTGTTAAGATACTTATTCATGCTTTGCATGCAATCTACAATCCTTCCCAACAAAAAGAGCTCTTCAAATGCATATGTGGATTTTAAAAAATTAAAACAGTGCATGTAAATACATTTGACTCCTTTAAATTTACAATATAGACTTTCAACACTGATTTTAACACAATTTAAAGGAGGATTATCACATGCTATTGATATGCTTGAGATGTTTGAAGAATGTAGCAAAAACATCACAGTGCTTGTCTTCTAGAACTTACCTTAGCCTAATACCTCAAATATATTTCCCAGCTTGTAACATAAATGCAATTTACTATCAATACAACTTCAGATTAAAGGGGATGTCATGTTGGATGAATTCCAAGTGTTTTTCAGAGGAAGAGAAAAATAAAAGAGAATTCAAATTGTGAAGGGAGATTTTATGAAATATTTTGGAAGTAAACAATAAAGAAATCTTGACAAAGTCTTGGCTAACAACTCATTAGATCAAAGTATGACTGATTATGGGCCATATTTCATACTTATTTATATTGTATATTGTATATTTTAATTCACTGAAATAATTTCTGAGCATTTTTAGATATCAAGAATTATGACAGGCTGGGAATATGGCCTAGTGGCAAGAATGCCTGACTCGTATACATGAAGCCCTGGGTTCGATTCCCCAGCACCACATATATAGAAAATGGCCAGAAGTGGTGCTGTGGCTCAAGTGGCAGAGTGCTAGCCTTGAGCAAAGAGAAGCCAGGGACAGTGCTCAGGCCCTGAGTCCAAGGCCCAGGACTGGCAAAAATATATATATATATATATATGAAAGACAGTAGGTATATAAGAATATATAGAGTATATTCCTCTCAATGGGAAAAAAAATGCAGGATTTCTTGTTCTTGAATGGGTAGGGAATTGTAGTACATTTCTTTCACATGGATATACTTAAATAATTAGTAAAGATGAAGAAACCTTAACATACTGTGTGTGTGTGTGTACTTGAGCCTAGCGACACTTCTAGATTTTCTTTTTAATTTTTTGTGGTTAATTGGAACTGAGTTTCACAAATGTTCCTCCTCCAGCTAGCTTTAAACTAGGATCCTCAGATCTCAGCCTCCTGCGTAGCTAAGATTATAGGTGTGAACCACTGGTGCCCAGGTCAACAACATGTCCTTTCTCAAATATAGAATAATTTGAGTTTCCAAGGTATCCAAGTATCTAAAAAGAAGGGACAGTACAGGGTAATGGATTTTTCCTCAAATGTCAAGAGGCCAAGAAGAAAAGCAGAAAACAAGCCAGGCACAGTGGCTGTAATCCTAGCCACTCAGGAAGCTGAGATCTGAGGCTCAAGGTTCAAAGCCAGGCCAGGCAGAAAAGTCTGTAAGACTAAGATAAATTCTCAACAGTCAAAAAATGGGAGTTCAAGGGCCCTCAAAAAAAGACAGCTTCTGATAAACCAGGCCTCCAGAAAGGACTCTGAAAATGCCAGACTTTAAGATTATAGACAAACTTTCAAAAAAAAAAAAAAACCAGGGCTGAATTCACTCTGTATTATCTTGAATGAAGGTGATATGTTCCTGACTTAATGATTATGCAGATTAATCTTAAATCCTCTCCTGAGAAAGATAACATCAGGCATAATTTCACAAATTGATTTTGTAGCTCTTCAGAATTATCTGGTACTAATTCTAAAAATTATATGTAATAGCAGAGGAGATAATTAAGTGCTGAGAAACCAAGAAAAATTGAAAACAAAAGGTAGAAATATTTCAGGTGATACAGACTTTTAAATTTTCACATAAAGATCTTTTATTTTTAAAACTATGATTAGTTGTCTTATTTTTAATTTACTTTTATTTAGTTGTAAAGGTAGTGTACAGAGGGGTTACAGTTACATAAGTTAGGGTAATGAGTACATTTCTGTCGATTTTTTTTAATTATATGAATGAAACTATAATCAACTAAAAATTCAAAATTGAAAAAATCAATTATAAAAATTAAAAATATGTTAAATAGATTAAATGAAATCTCTAGATTAAGTAGCAGAAAGTATTAAAAATGGAAATCAGGCCATTTAAAGCATTCATCTGAATAGAGAGAGACAAAAAGGCGGAAAATAAAAGCAACATCAGAAACATATAGAACATAATTTAAAAATAATTTTCAGCAGACAAGCTACTGAAACCCAAAGAGAAGAGATTTGGGGGCACTAAACAAAATGCTTTCATTTGTTATTGCCTGAGAATATTCCAAAACAACATAGATATCAACACACATTTTTAAAACTATAAGAAATACCATCACGTTAAATATAAAATCAACAAAGACATTTCCTACATATCATCTACTCCAAAATATTTTCTAATTTTTACTTAGACTTCTTTTGGGGGAGATGGTACTGGGGTTTGAATTCAGGGTTTCACACATGTTAAACAGGTACTCTATCTTAAATACTGTTTAGATAGATAGATGATAGATAGATAGATAGATAGATAGATAGATAGATAGATAGATAGATAGATAGATATCCTATGACCCAGAAATTCTAACCCTTTAATTTGATACCTAAATGTACACATGAATGGCCATTAAAAGCTATACACACAAAACCACAAAAGCATAGAATACAATATAGTTCAGAAGTGGAAACAACTTTATCTTTATGGGAAAATATTGTTATTTAAAATGAAATGGATGTATCTTGGCAACAAAACCAGATCCCAAAGTTCATAGTGTATGGTTCTTTTTGTGTAAACTTCAAAAGTCTCTACGTAAGAGAAGGAGATAAGAGGGGCTGGGGATTTAGCTCAGTGGAAGAATGCCTGCCTGGCGAGCACAAGGCCCCAAGTTCGGTCCTCAGCTCTGGGGGGAAAAAAAAATCTATTTAAAAAAAAAAAGAGAGAAGGAGATAAGAGGGCATTTTGGAGTGCTGATGAATTGTTGCATTTCTTCAAATAGGTGATAGAAATATGAGGATGTTGCCAGATGCTGATGTCTCATGCCTATAATCCTAACTATTCAGGAGGCTGAGATTTGAGGATAGCAGTTCAAAACCAGCCAAGGAAGGAAGTCTATGAAACTCTTATCTCGAATTAACCACCAAAAAGCCAGAAGTATAGCAGTGGCTCAAGCAGTAGACCAATAGCCTTGAACAAAACAAACAAAAAAGCTCAGGAACAGTGCCCAGGCACTTAGTTCAAGCCCTAAGATTGGCACCAAAAAAAAAAAAGGAAGAAAGAAAAGAATTATGAGGATGTTAAGACAGATGTCAATGGCTCACATCTGTAGTCCTACCTAATCAGAAAGCTGAGATCTGGGGATTGTGGAAAAGTCTATGAAACTGTTTGCTCTGATTAACTAGCAAGAATATCATACTGGAGACATGGCTCAAGTGGTGGAGCACCAGCCCTAAGGAAAAAGGCAAGCAAGCCCTGAACACAAGCCCAGTACTAGAAAAAATATGAGATTTTTTGATCCATAAAAATGTAATTATATACATACATTATAATATACAATATGTGTAATATATAAGTATATATACATATATATACTATTGGATATATATATATATACTATTTTAAAGCCAATAAGCTACATTCAGGGTACAATGTTAAATCAAACATACTGTACATCTATTGATTAATTTGTGGACTTCATTTACTGTGCAGCTAGACAATGAGAGATTCAGTCATGGAATATGATATCAAAACCAGTATGTCTTTCTCACACCTGCAGGAAGTCTGCTCGCAGTGTCTGTGCCAAGATCTCATCCCCCTTGGCACTGTCACAGGTACCCATGGGCCATTCTCACTCTGTAGGGGAACATTTTGCTCACTTTCTAGAGACACAAACACAAAGTTTGGTTTCTAAGATAATATTCTATTCCATCTCTCCTTTTACTTTGGCTGAGGAGCTGGAATACTCATTGAGTAGCTTATTTTTAAATGAAAGGCTTTTCAGTTCTTCATGTATGAGTTTCTTATTTTCTTTAAGTGAATAGACCTGGCCTAACACCACAACCTGAAATATTTTTGCAAGTACAAGTAGCATCCACTGCAGACACGTTCTTCGCAGAGCAAAACCTGGCTCCTCTGTACTTTGGTCTAGCCAAATAAGACATCCTGCCAGGTTTGCAATGGAAGATCAGTTTTCTGACAACAGCATGAAGACTATTTCCTACCCAAGGATGAGTGGCTTCTGACAGGAGCTTGCAGGTTTGGCAAGACATCACATGGATCAGGCCAAACCAAACAGGCAGTGGAAAACTTCACTCAAACAGTGTACGGCAGCCCAGGCCTCCTGTGGCCAGCCCACATGTGTAACTGCCTTTGGCTGGTAATGAAAGAGCAGCCAGAGGGGACAGCACATACTGTACGGAGGATGTACCTCAGCCAGGTGAGGGGTGGCGGGACCTCTAGGATCCCATCCCAGGCCTCCTCAGACAAGAACACTGAGGCTTTTCCAAGATCTCGTAATGCTGGAGATATTTGCATCATGGCTGGGAGGAAATACTTTGAGTATAAGTGGCTTCTGTGGCCCAGATGTCTAAATATTTTCCTTTTTAGGCAAGGATAAAAAGAAACCTTGTTTTCACTGCTATACAAAATGGAAAATGGAGGGGAAACTTTCCTTAAACCTTGTCATACTAACTACTTTCAAACTTTGTTACTTAGTGGGGCATTCAGTAAATGGGGACTGGGTTTGTGTAGATCCTGCAAGATGACCAATGTGCTATTCATTCGTAAGTATTTAATGCTTTCTCACCTGATCTTTCAAAAACACATTGTTCATTTGTTTTAAATGGTTTAAACATTGTCATCTAGGTATGGCAAGATGTGGCAAATCACTATTTCCAGTATATTAGATTAGATTTCCCAGAGCAATTAAAGATGTCAGAAGGTCTTAAATATAAGCAAGAAATGTATCCAATGCCTAACGTATGAAACTGTAACCTCTCTGTACATCAGTTTGATAATAAAAATTTGAGGAAAAAAAAGATTAACTTTTAGAGCTATGTATGGTGGCACACTCCTGTAATACTAACTACACAAGAGGTGGAGATCAGGAGAATTGATGTTCAAGACCCATCTCAGGAAAAGTAAAATTTCTGTTTAAACCATTTATTGTAAGTAGGCAAGTATACTTTTTCCAAGTAAGCTCTGAGTGACATTACAATTTTTTTTTTAAACACTGAGGTTCAAATACTACAATGTCAAGCATAGCTGGGACAGATTTAAGTTAAAGCTGCTTGTCACTGGTAATTGATATTTCTATTATAGTCATTTTTTTAAATAACATAATTTAAGTGTAATGATTAAACTACTGGGAGACCTGAAAATCTTAAGAAGCTTGTGAGGAAAATTGCCATGTTAAGAAAGTAGTGAGGAGACTCATGGTCTGGAAGTTGATTGTAACTGAAAAGAAAATCATAATCACTTTAAACTGATCATCTCTTGTTACTATGCTAATGCTGTCAGCTGAAGTTTGAGTCAGTTCCCTGTCCTTCTTGAGACTCACGCCTCTATTTCCACAACTGTGGGAATGTAGAGCCTTCTCCACCTGATTCCCTTCTACTTTCCTCTTTTACTACAATATGTGCTGCTTCCGTGATCCATGGTGAAATCTTATTTTTAGCCATTTCTGAAATATCTACTTTTAGAAAAAGTCTTACCCACTTTGATCATCACAAGTAATTAAGATCTATTTTATTAAAAGTTTCAGGAAAGACAGGCACCAATTGCTCATGACTATAATCGTAGTTACTCTGAGTGGCTGTGATATGAAGGCTGTGGTTCAAAGCCAGCCAGGGAAGGAAAGTCCATGAGACTGTTATCACCAATTAACCACCAGAGAGCTGGAAGTAGAGCTGTGGCTAAAGTGGTAGAGCTTTGAGCACAAATGCTCAGAGACAGTGCCCAGGCCCTGAGTTCAAGCCCTAGTACTGGCACCCACCCCCAAAATTTTTTTGTTTAGGAAAAACATGTCCAATACACCTCAAATTTTATAATCCATCTTTTACATGCCTTTTTCAAATTTTCTACTGAAAGCATAGGATTTATGTTTTTTTCCTTCAGTAGCCTTACTTCTACCTACTCTCTAAATCTCATGTCTATCTAACTTTCCTTGGTTTTGTTTGTTTGTTTTTGTATACTTGATATACGGAGGGGTTACAGTTACATGAATCAGGTACAATCAGTACAATTCTTTTTAAATATTTTCCCCTTCCATCACTCTCTCACAATCATTCTCTTCCATCCCCATCCATGAGATATCCAGTTCGTTTTCTACATAGTGTCTGGTGAATGTCACTGCTGTATTTGTTCATCCTTGTTCCACCTTTTATGTGCATTCTTATTTTCCCCTTCTACCACAAAGAAAAAAAAATTCTGTATTATCCATGACTTAACAATCAAGTGATTATTTTTGTTATTCAAATGTTCCTCAGATTTCTTGATTCAACTCATAAACTCACCCCAGCATTTTTTCCTTCCTAGTAGTTCTTAATCAGATTAAAGAAGAAAGGAATTGAGACATAGCTATAAATGACTAAATGATCTGATTGGCCATTGTTTTCACAATTAAGCTTAATGAGAGAACGTAAACTAAAGCAGTTCATGATCGCTGAACCTGCATGGCCAAAGATATGTTAGGGAATAATACACACAGAAGAGAAAGACACAAAAGCATGAAAGCTCAGAAAACAATGTCTTACTAGAATAGTGGAAAGACAAACGAGAAGTAGGAAAGAATCAAATATTACTAGCAAACGTTAGCAATGTTTAGCAACATTAGCAAATGATGAAGCAAGGAGAAATAAGTATTAAACCTCCTAAAAAACCACCTTAAAATGGAGCTATGGCTCTAAGTGGTAAATCACTAGCCTTGAGCAAAAAAGTTCAGGGACAGCAGCCAGTCCCTGAGTTCAAGCCTCATGATCAACAACAAATTAATTAATTAAAAATCACTTTGAATGTAGTCTCAATTTTCCAAGTCAAAGTGGCAGACTGGTTGAATAAATTTTAACTTTGTCTACAAGAAGCCCATCTCACCAACAAAGACATGCAGAGACTGAAAGAGGATAGAAAAGAATATTTTATGAACATTAGATCTGAAAGCAAGCAGAAGTACCTATACTATATCCGGCAAAGCAAACTTCACACCAAAATGGGCCCCCAAGGATAAAGATCACTATGTACTCATAAAGGAAACAGTCCATCAAGAAAAATTAACTTTTCTAAATATATGCCCACCTAACATTAGTGCAGCAAATTTCATTTAATAGAAAGAAAAATACTACTGGATATAAAGGACTGATAGATCCAAATACAATAATACTTGATTACTTTAATACCTATTTTCATTAATACATCATTCCGACAAAAAGAAAATATGTTCAAAGAAATTTCAGAACTGAAACTCACCATGGATCAAATGGACCTAACAGACATCTATAGAACATTCCAACCTACAGATCTGAAATTGACATTCTTTTTACTGGCTGATGGTACTTTATCCAAAATAAATCACATTTTAGATCACAGAAGAAGTTTCAATAAATATTCTAAAATGAAATAATTTCTTGCATCTTGTCAAGAAATGTGGGATGAAGCAGTTGTACAAAGGCAGTGTTTATGATAATATGCTTTTGAATAATGAAGAAATTAAAATTTTCTAGAATTAAGTGAAAATGCAAATACAATTTATCAAAACATTTGCAATAATAACAAAAGCAGTTCTAGTTGGGAAGTTTGAGACTATATGGACATACATATAAAATTTCAAATAAATAACCTAATACTGCTCTTAGACAAACAAGAACAAGGCAAAATCTAATAGTAGATGGAAAGAAATAATGAAGATGTGGATAGAAATTAATTAGGAGGAAACTAAAAGAACAATGCAAATAATTGATGAAAACAGCTCTTGGTAAAGATAAATTCAATTTTTAGAAGACATTAGCCAAACTAAATAAAAATAGAAATAAACCCAAATTAATAAAAAGAAAAAAGAAAAATTACAACAAATATCACTAACACCCACAATATCAATAAGAACTATTTTGAAAACTTGTACCCAAATAAAGTGGAAAATCTAGAACTGTAATCCTGAACATGAATAAAATCAAGGACAGTAATCACATAATCATAGTCATCTGTTTCTCTAAAAATATATACAAAACTTAAATTTTGGAGGACAGACAGAGGCTTCAATAAATGATTCTGTGAATAGATAAATGAATGAATAAATAAATAAATAAATGATTCTGGAAAAACTGGATATCTCCATGTGCAAAACTAAAAGAAAATTCTAATTTATTTGACTCAAAATTGTTCAGAGTCCTTCACAGAAGGTTTGAAACTACTAAGGAAAATACTTCAAATACAGGCAGAGGAACAACTTTTTTAATAGGTCTTCAATAACACAGTAGAGAGCAGCAAGAACTGACAAATTAGATTGCAGTAATTCAAAAGCTTCTGCACAGCAAAGGACGCAATCACCAAGACAGCCTACAGAATGGGAGAAAAATGCTTGCCTGCTATTCATCTGACAGGAAATTAATATCCAGACTATATAACAAACTCAAAAATTTCAAACACAAAAGAGCCAATAATTTAATCAATAAATGAGAAATAAACAGTTCTCAAAGGAAGAAGCAGCAAATGACCGATAAATATATGAAAAAATGTTAAGCTACCCATAAGGAGAAAATCCAAATTACATTCCATCTCACCCCAGGCAGAATTTCAATCATTAAGAAAACCAGGGCTGGGGATATAGCCTAGTGGCAAGAGTGCCTGCCTCGGATACACGAGGCCCTAGGTTTGATTCCCCAGCACCACATATACAGAAAACTGCCAAAAGCGGCGCTGTGGCTCAAGAGGCAGAGTGCTAGCCTTGAGCGGGAAGAAGCCAGGGACAGTGCTCAGGCCCTGAGTCCAAGGCCCAGGACTGGCCAAAAAAAAAAAAAAGAAAACCAAAATGCTGCTGAGGATGGAAGGAGGAATCCTTTTACAGTGTTGGTTGCAAATGAATACCGCCACTATGAAAATTAAAAACAAAACTATCAAATTATTTTGGCACATGCTAGGGGATATAAGCATACAATAGAGATAGATGCCTGTAGAATCACACAGGTGCCCATTAACAGATGAGTCAATAATTAAATGTAGTAATAATTAAATGTAGTCCTGAGTTCAGAATCCCACTACCACCCCCTATAACAGAGATATGCTGGTAAAATTTTTTGTAAATTTATTTTTCCTATGCATTTTGTATCCACATTTGTTGTAAAAGCAATTTTCTTAGCCAGACACAGGTGGCTCATGTCTATAATCCTAGCTACTCAGGAGGCTGATAACTGAGGATCACAGTTCTAAGCCAGCTGGAGCAGGCAAGTCCATGAGACTCTTATCTCCAATTACCCACCAGAAAATGAGAAGTGGAGCTGTGGCTCAAAGTGGTAGAGCGCCAGTCATGAGCAAGAAGGCTCAAGGACAGCACCCAGGCCTCAAGTTGAAGCCCAGTGACCAAAAAAAAAAAAAAAAAAAAATGAAAGATCAACAACCAAAGCTCTTCATGCAAAAACTTGTGCAGCAATTATGAACATATCATCTTGAGCCAGACAGCTACATCTCAAATTCTAACTCAGGCAAACTACTCAGCCTCACTGATTGGTCTCCTCATAAGCAAAGTAAGATAGTATTAAGTGCTTCCATCTCATAAGATTGTCATACGGATAAATGAGTTAATACATGTAAAGTCTTGAGAACTGCTTCCTGACCCATGGCAAATATTGGCTCTGATTGGATCCCAACTCACTCTAGGATCCATCTTTCCCTAGGCTTCAGATGTTTCACTGCCGTTGGGTCAATGGTGAGTGAGTTGGCACTGGGCTGGTTCTACAGTTGCCTCTATTATACTTGTAAATAATTCTCATTTTCCCATAGCATCCAAAAGTCACATGCATACATTTATTCCATGCTGCCTATGTGACTCTTTGTCCTAGTTTAACATCTTCCTACACATTCTCACTGAACATCTCTGCATTCACTACAGGATGAGTTAACATAATAATTTGTCTATGAAGGAGCCTGCTTGTTTGATTTTTACTGTTGTTCTTGTTGTTTCCTTTTGTTTAAGTTTTATCAAGAACTTACTTTAGTATAACAGGGTTAAGGTAGGGAGAAATAAAAAAGAGAAGCATGTCCTGTTCCCCACTCACAAGGAGTTCAAGACTCCTGAAAGAGCCTACTGGATACTGATTAGTTTATAAATACTACTTAAAAAAGCAATCGTGGATTCATATATTATTAGCTTAGGTTATGTATACCCTTATCTGAGAATCACCTCAAATGTGATTTACTAATTAATGTTTGCCCTTCCTTCCCTCTACATTTCTGGAAATACTCTGAAATCTCTGGGATTTCTGTGGGGTCTTCCCTGTCCTGCTGAAATTCCAGTTGTTTCCTGAGAAAAAGGCAAGGCTTGTGAAAAAAATGCTAAATAAATCTTAGACTAATGGGGCTGCATTTCTATTCAATGATGAATAGAGTTCTGCATTTTTCTAACCACGGTAAAATATTACATCTCTGGGGAGAAAAATAGAGTCGCCATTTTAAAGTCTCTTGGAAAATGTACATAGTATATTAAGATGAGATTTTCCTTTATTGTTTTTCATTTTGCTGGAAAAATCATTTTATTTGTATGACATCAAGGTTTGGGGTAGGTTTAAATTGTGATTTCCTTTTTAGTTATTTTTCATGGAAAAAATAGAAAAAAGCAAAGTAGGAGAAATTGTTCTTTTTTAAAATATTTTTATTGTAAAGGTGATGTACAGGGGTTACAGCTACATAAGTCAGATATTGAGTATATTTATTTTTTGAACAGTGTCACCTCTTCCCTCAATTTCTCCCAGTTTTTCCCTCCCAACTCCACTTCCTCCCAAGTTTATAGCTCACTTTCAACAAAATGTCTAGTGACTGTGGACTTAATTCACCCTTTGTCTTACCATTTCTGTGCTTACTCTTCCTCTCTCCAAATCAGATAAACTTTCATATAAGACAAAAGGTACTGAAATCAAAAACAGTGGTGGGGAGGGGGGGACAGAAAGAAATACACACACACAGTAAAACAAAAAACCTCTTGCTTCCATTTCTTGGAGTTCATTTTGATAAGCATCATTTTATATGACCATATGCACATAGAGAGACAAAGAGAATACTTTCTAGACATTCAGATGATGCTATATTTTCATGGCTCTTGTCCACTCTCTCGTTCTTACCCTTGTAGGTCTCAGACTCACTTGAGACCAATTTCATGAATTGAAGGAAGTCAGCCAAAGGGAAAAGGAAGAGGTTATGCCAAAGACCCACACACACACCTAGGAGAGCAAGAATGATGTCTGTAGCCAACTGCCTCAATGCAACAAAGAAGATCATTTCCACATGATAATCTTCATAGCTATTTCATAGTTCTTGACTAAGCAATAGTAAATGTCAAAAGTGGAAATACAGACATACACACCCTGTGTTCTATAGTAGTAGTAAACACTCAAGACTATTTAATAGAGCACTGAAAAGAAGTAACAGAAGATACACAAACCACGTTCTAAAGATAACTGAGGCTTGTGTGTTCTATCACTAGGCTAGCATCCCACATCCCTCACTCTGACACCCACACCCCAGATACCTATGTGTGCCTGTTAATGGACAAAGAAGCTTGTGTGTTGTAAATAGAAGAGGACTTGGGAGTCTGTACTATTAGAAGGAGGATAGAGATGCTTAAATATTTATTCCCAATAGAATTCTTGTTTTAGATTTAGTACCCTGTAATTGGTATGTCTGGTTAGACGCTTTTATATGAAAAATTGAACAAAAAGAGAGGTTCTCTAGGATTTCAATTTTTTAATCAAGACATAAAATTATTACTTTGGCAGCTTTGGCACTGTCGTTTAAGGAGAAAATCAAGACATAGAATTCTACAAGAAACTACTCGCTATTGCTTTGACAGCTCTGGGGCTATAGTTTAAGGGGGAAAATGTTTTTGAGAAATGTGTTTATCATGGAGTAAACTAGTCCATCAGCATTAATGGGACTTCTCAAATAACAACTCTGCAGATTTGGGGCTAATCTGGAGCATAAGAAGACAAAGCACCAAATGACAAGTTGATCTAGAGTGTAGATGTTTTGAGGCACCAACCTGAAAATACACGAAAATAACTGAGGCTGCACTAAGAATGATGCACTGAGATTCTGTTATCATGCAGATATAGACTACCAAGTCGGCAGCCTTATGAGTTCCATGTGCATCATGGTTTGTAAAAGTTAATAAGTGAAATCACCTTTTCTCTTTTCAATGCAGAAACTCTTGAAAAATGGAAACAGGATTTAGGTAGAAGGAGAGAAAAATAATTTTTTTCACTAATGGATTCCAAGATGTATCTTATGTGTTTAGTCATCATAAGCTGCCTAATACTGAAGACTTACATCAAATCTTTATTTAATGAGTTAGATCACAGGCTAAAGCTGAAGATCTCCCAAACAGCGGGGAGGACACTGGATGGAAAGAAAGTCAGGAAGAACAAGTGCCTTCTGCAGACAGAGCCAGAGAGGAAAGGATTAGGCTACCTAGGCAAAACTCTCTACAAATTCGCCAGTCACCTTGTAGAGCACTCAGGGAGACTATGGGAGAAATAATACCAAGTATTTTACTGTAGTGGAATTTCCACATGAAAAGATTAAAGCTTGGGGAAGATCCCCCTCTGCCATTATTGTGCAAAAACTCAAGCAGAGAGCTTATCATCATCATGCTCAATAAGAGTTAGATATCACTAAATATTAATACAAGTTAGATACCACTAAATATTTACTTTCCTATTTCCCAAAATGTAGTGTACACTGAATAGATGCTCATTTCTATTCTATTTCATTTTTGAAAGAGTGAGAGGAAAATGTATGCTTCCTACAAGTAACAATGAAGTTATTTAAGTCCATTCAATAACTGTAATTACCAAGGTGATTTTGAAAAAGAAATTCAAGCTGTGATTTAGAGGACCCATAAAAGCAGGGCAAGAGAATTAATAGATTAGGCTTACATTCAAAATGACTTTTAACAAGTACCTACTTGGGTGGAACATTGAGCTAATATTTTCATAAATGGATTTAATTAAATTTAATTAATACAGTTTAATCCTTAAACAATCCATCACACTGACCACGAACACTGCTTGATTATAAAGCATTTACCCAGCATGACTCAATTTCCAGGTTCATCCCCAACACACAAACACACACACACACACACACACACACACACACACACTAATTAATAAAAAAAAGCAAAAATCACCAAATCCTTGATACTCAGAAGACTAAGAAGCTTGCTCCAGATTCAAAGATATATTTTTGTTTACAGTATAGCATTTGTTTGTATTTTTTACTATCAAGATCATAACAAATTTACTTAAATTTTTATGTGGAGAAAAGAAGCCTTAAAGAAAAGATTTAATAATATTTAAAGTATAAATAATATAGGTATACATTTTAAAAATGGATTATGAACAAAACTTTTTAACATGTGATCTTGGTACGATAACTGTTCTGGAGCAAATTTTTTAAAGAAAAAAAATTTAATCAACAAGACGTTTTCAAGGAACAAGTTAAAAAACCAACATAGGTGAGCTATATGACCAACTATCAGTAAGTGCTCATGATTTCCTTTTAAGTCATTTCGTACACATCCTTCTTTAGACCCAAACCCTGGAAATACACCAAAATTCGAGAAAATTTCCTTTGACACTGCCCAGATTCAGGATAACCCAAGGATAATCACTCCCTTGCAGGCCTTTCACATGAGATGTTTTAAACCTACTGCATATCATCTATGACCCAAACCCACAGAGTATCTGAAGAGGAAGAAACCAGGTCCAGTGACATAATCGCTCAGAGGGGCAGTACAGAGTGTCCCGAAGATAGACTGGGATCCTTGCAGCTGAGCCTGCTGTGATTGTTCCCAGAAGCTCTCTTGGCTCTTCTGACACATTTGCTCTCGGATTTATTTTCTGCCACACCACTTCCCAGAGTGATTAGAAATAAATCCCAGTGCCAGGCAAGTCCATGTGTGCCTGAGCTTTTCTCAAACAGTTGGCAGTTCCTACTGCTTTCATTGGCAATTGCAAGACATGGCTTGCTAGGAAAATTTTAATTCACATTCAATTAATGCAATGATTTAAATTTTTTTTGTTTTGCTTTCAGAAGTATTTCTAATTTCCTGTTTGGAAATAGCAAGTTGTTCTGTGAGTTAAGAAAGAGACCATTTTACATAGTCTTAAACATAAAGTACTATTTCAAAGATACCAGGGAAGTCTAAACTCTATCAGTTGCCTGTCTTAATTGTCTTGGCTCTTCTCCATTCTTAATCTACTTTCCCTAATGTATTCAAGGCTAAAGTCTCTCATTTGAATTAGAAAACCAAAGCAGTGGTCTCTGGAAGCTTTTAAAAACACATGCTATCTACAGAGAGATGAACTGGGAAAGACAGGCATCCAAAGAGATCTTATCTTGTATGGAGAAACCAGGAATTCCTTTAGAAGGCCCGGACTTTTTCATCTTTAGCAACAGAGATGGGGGATGAGGGGTAGGAATGCATGGCAAACTGAAGTAGAAAAAGAAATCTGATCTGGTGCCTGATTATGAGTTGACTGAGGATCAGTGACCCCATGTGGGACTGCATGCATGCCCTGATTCCTGTTTCTAGTACCTGTGAGTTCAATACACATTCCTTTTTTGTATTTCTTCTCTGTCCCATCTTGGAGATACACCTGACTGACTACCATATAAAAGAATATGCAACAGACATGTAGGCATGTCCAGGAAAGACTTGAGGTCCTGAATTTGAGTCTCTATCTAAGAAAAATGAAAACTAAAGAAGAATTGTAACCTACCAGAAAACTGAAGGTGTACCCCAATTTGCAAAGACTCTCACAGTGGTCTACGAGGAATATTGTTGCAAGTATATCTAGCCAATCACCAGCTGACCCAAGTCAACTAAGCAGAGATATCAGCAGCCCAGCCACAGATGAAAAAGAATAGAAACTTTAGTTCAGGAAAGTCAGTAAATAAGCCAGCAGCAACAACCAAGAAACAATCATGAAAGATACATTTTAGAGGGAGTTTCTAGAGTTGTTTTGCTGGGTTGTTTCAAATGTCCACCCTATAAAAGGAGGAGGAAAAATGTCAAGAGAAACCATACCCTAGGAAGTCCCACAGTTTAGACTTACTAGACAAAGACTTTATACCAAGATTATTGTCTATAAGAGGAAACAACATATAAATAACTATATAAAATGGTATTTCACTCTAACTCGTGATCCTCCTGCCTCATCCTCCTCATTGATTATTGGCGTGCGCCACCACGGCCAGCTATTTCACTCTATAGAAGTACCACATATAAATGATAACAGTACAAATCAATATAAATACGAAAGATAGAAATCATTTTTAAGTAAACCAAACAGGAATTTGGAGTTGAAAAACACAATAGCTGAACTGGTAAGTAAGCTAGAGAGATTCAACAGTAGGTTTGAGTTGGCTGAAGAATCAATTAAGTCGAAGATGGGCCAATTGAGATTATTCAGTGGGAAAGAAGAAAAGGAAGAGAGATCCCAAGAGCAGTGAGAGACATCACCTTTATAAATTTATATAAACATATATATTAACATAAATATGCATATAATGGGATGTCCAAAAGGAAATAAATGGAAGTAGTGGACAGAAAGAATATTTGGAGAAATAATAACAAAAAAAAAATCCCAAGTCTGAACTTCTAAACAGCTCAATTGACAAACAATAGAATAGACCCTAAGAGATCTACCCCTAGATACAACATAATGAAACTGTCAAAAGACAAAGAAAAACTCTCAATGCAAAATAAAATAAAATAAATAAATAAAAGGTGAGTTATCATATATATATAAGCAATCGTCACTGAGATTTACAGCTGACTGTATATCAGAAACAAGGTCAGATGATAGCAACCTAAGTAAATATAAAATACAACATTAGATGTTTTTCTTATTTATTATAAAGGTGAGAAAATCTAATAGATTTCTTGATAATGGCCATTCTAACTGGAGTGGGGTACAATCTCAATGTTGTTTTGATTTTCATTTCTTTTTTTTTTTTCACAGTCACCTGCAGCTTTTTTTTATTCAAAATTTTTATTATCAAACTGATGTACAGAGAGGTTACAGTTTCATATGTTAGACATTGGATACATTTCTTGTACTGTTTGTTACCTTGGCCCTCATACCCCCCTCCCTTCCCCCCTTTCCTCCCCCCCCCCCCCCCGGGAGGTGTTCAGTTCACTTACACCAAACAGTTTTGTAAGCATTGCTTTTGTAGTTGTTTGTCTTTTTTTTACCCTGTGTCTCTCAAATTTGGTATTCCCTTTGAATTTCCTACTTCCAATACCAGTAAACACGGTTTCCAATATACTCATTTCTTTTATGGCCAGAGATGTTGAACATTTCTTTATGTGTCTATTGGCCATTCTCATTTCCTCTTCAGAGAAGTCTCTCCTTAAGTCTTTAGTCATCTTGTTAATGGGGTGGTTGTTTCTTTGAGAACTTGTTTGGGGGAGGGATTTAGTTATTGAGCCCTAAGTATATTTTAGATATGAGGACCTTGTCTGTTGTATGGTCAGGGAAGATCTTCTCCCAATCTGTGGGCTTTCTATTTATCCTGATCGTTATGTCCTTTAACATGCAGACTCTCTGCATCTTAAGGCAATCCCAGTTTTCCAACCTTTCTTTGATTTGTTGTGTTTCTGGGCCTTTATTAAGAAAGTTTTGGCCTGTTCCAACGAGCCCTAGTGTTTTTCCTATTCCTTTCTGTAGTATTTTCAGGGTATCTGATCTTACATTGAGGCTTTTGATCCATTTGGGGTTGATTCTGGTGCAGGGTGATATATAAGGATCCAACTTCAATTTTCTGCATATGTATAGCCAATTCCGCCAGCACCACTTGCTGGAGAGGATTTCTTTCTTCCATCCTGGTTTGTTTGTTTTGTCTTGTTTTTTGGCTCCCTTTTCAAAGATTAGGTGGCCAGAGGTCTGTGGATTCATTTCTGGGTCTTCAGTTCTATTCCATTGGTCCTCAGGACTGTTCTCATGCCAGTACCAAGATGTTATTATTATTACAGTTTTGTAATAGGGTTTGAAGTTTGGTATTGATATTCCACCAGCACTGTTTTTTTAATTATTTTATTTTATTATGTACAGAGGGGTTACAGTTACATAAATAAGGTAATGAGTACATTTCTTCTCAGTGTAACCTCTTCCTTCATTTTCTCCAACTTTCTCTTCTGTCTGACTCCCCTCCCCCCTGCCAAGTTGTAAAGTTCATTCCCAACCTAGTGTCTTGTGAGTATCATTGTTACATTGGTTCACCCTATGTTCTTTGTCTCACCATTTTGTTATCCCCCTTCCCTTTCCCAAATCAGATAAATGTATATATAAAAAAAAAAAAAACCACATGGTACCAAAATAAAAAACAGTGACACTAGGGGCTGGGGATATAGCCTAGTGGCAAGAGTGCCTGCCTCGGATACACGAGGCCCTAGGTTCGATTCCCCAGCACCACATATACAGAAAACGGCCAGAAGCCGCGCTGTGGCTCAAGTGGCAGAGTGCTAGCCTTGAGCGGGAAGAAGCCAGGGACAGTGCTCAGGCCCTGAGTCCAAGGCCCAGGACTGGCCAAAAAAAAAAAAAAAAAAAAACAGTGACACTAGGGGATGAACCAAAGGAAAAAAATGAAAGAAAAAAAATAACTTCACAGTAAATTTTAAAAACTCACATTTCCATATCTTGGAGTTCTTCTCGATTAGCATTATTTTTATGATCATATGTACATAGCTATTAAGTTATTTTCCAGCACTATTCTTCCTGCTAAGGATTATTTTTGCTATTCTGGATCTTCCATTAGCCCATATGAATTTTCAGATTGATCTATTTCATTAAAGAATGATGTTGGAATATATTGCCACTTTCACGATGTTGATTCTCCCAATCTAAGAGCATGGGAGGGTTTTCCACTTCTTTAGATTTCCTTTAATTTTCTTTTTCAAGTTTTTAAAGTTTTCATTATAGAGGTCCTTCACTTCTTTGGTTAAGTTAATTCCTAGGTATTCTTTGAGGCTATTAGTAAAGGAGTTACTTCTCTGGTTTCAGCCTCACTCTTCTCATTGCTAGCATACAGAAAAGCTATTGATTTTTGTAGATTAATTTTATACCCTGCTACTTTGCCAAAACTTTGGATCAGGTCAAGTAATTTGAGAGTGGAGCTTATGGGGTTCTTTGAATACAGGATTATGTCATCTGCAACGAGGGAAAGTTTTATTTCATCTTTCTCTATTTGCATCCCTTTATGTTTGCCTCTTGCCTTATTGCTCTAGCTAAGAATTCTAATACTATATTGAAGAGGAGTGGAAAGAGCTGACATCTTGGTCTCATTCCTGATTTTAGAGGAAATGGCCTTAACTTTTCACCATTAAATATAATGCTATAAGTTAGTCATATACAGCCTTCATTATGTTGAAGAGTATTCCATGGATTCCTAGCTTCTCCAGAGCTCTCGTCACAAAGGGGTGTTGGAACCTGTCAAATGATTTTCTGCATCTATGGAGATGATCATCAGTTTATTTTTATTTGTAACTTTTTCTTAACCTATCTTATTTCAAAGAAAACTCCAAGAAGCATTCCACCACTTGAGTCATACTTCCAGGGCTTTTCTGTTTTATTTTTCAGATATTCTGGATGTTTTTTTTTTCCCCAGACACGTTGACATCTTGATCCTCCTACCTTTGACCTCCTGAAGAACTGAAACCACAAATTCCTATCACCATGCCCAGGTTATTGATCAAACTGGGGATGAGCGAGCTCACCAGACTTTTGCCTAGACTGTCCACAAACCGTGATCTTCTTGGTCTACCAAGTATCTAAGCTCAATTGCATATTTTAAAGGACAGTAAAAACATAGGCTTAGTTGCTGCTGTGTTGGGACAGGATAGATTTTGTCTGTATTTCACATCCTATGGGAGCAGTCTATAATCTCAGAGTAGCATTTGCCTTGAAAGTACTTCTCATATATGTCACAAATGCCCAGTAATTATAAGACACCAACAAGGGTCTCTCAAATCATACACACCTTTCAGGTAATTCTGTGAGTTCATGGATCCAATAGCCAAGGAAATTACCAGCCTACCATGGTGTCCTTCTGCCAAAGACTCCACTGGGTAATATAAGAGGCTATAGAGACCTATAACACTGAGAAAAGGTTAGTCATATCTCTGGTTCTTCTCCATATCCACTGAGAGAGGAGGGACAGGCTTGTGGCAGATGGTGTCATGCAGACCCTCGCAAAGCTTCCCCTCAATGTCTCCATGTGTAGGAACATGGCCACAAGTTCTTTGGCAGGAAGCTCATCAGTTCAGTCTCCCATTGGAATCAAATTGTTAAGTGATGTGACCCAGAGATTCTGTGTGTGTGTGTGTCTGTGTCTGTGTGTCTGTGTGTGTCTGTGTGTGTGTGCACGCATGTGCACGCTAGTCCTGGGCCTTGAACTCAGGAACTGAATTCTGTTCCTGAGTTTTTGTGCACAAGGCTACCACTCTGCCATTTGAGCCACAGCTCCACTTCTGACTTTTGGGTGGTTAATTGGAGGTAAGTGTCTCACAGACCTCCCTGTCTGGGTTTTCTTTGCTGCATGATTCCCAGCTCTCAGCTTCCTGGGTAGCTAAGATTACAGTTATAAGCCACCAGCACCTGACATGAAGCCCAGAAATACTTTAGGGAAGGCCTTTTCTCAGGTCACTGTGGCAAAGACGCCTGGTTACCACCTTCACATTGCAGAGCACTTAGGCAAGGGCAAAGCCAAACAGAATCCTTAGAAAAGGGATACAGGAAAAGAGCAGGAAGAAATAGACAGAAGGGAAACTTGTGAACATGAACTACTAAGACCAGACAGCAAATCCTAGAAGAGAATCCAGAGCTGCCTCTCAGTCTGAGCAGCTGACTATAAAGGCTGTTGTTGAATAAATGCCATTGATCAGATACAACACAATTGCTATCTCCATATGCTCCCAGGTTTTTCTCATATTTTCCCACATATTCTTGAATCATAAAAGGAGTCAAGGAGATTTGTATTCCTTATAACAAGAACAGGGAACCACAAATACTTATTAGTTCACTCCAGACTTGGGGAGACCATGTAGTGATATTAGCCAGTCTCAGCAGCTTTTTACTCAAAGCTAACAAACAAGCTAGAACTTGACTCTGGAGGTTAAAAGGTGTCACTGAAGAGGCTTCAGGCTGAGGAGGACATTCATCAGATCAACCTTAATTTCTTTTTAATCTCAGATCAACTTTTTAAAAGAGCATTTCACAAACTGTGTAGAGATTGAGTTTGAGAGGCTCAGACTAAGTGGGAAGAAAAAATACATAATAATTTTAATCCTTGATTTTGTTTTATTTTTTTCTATTCTGCTCATTTAGTTTGGATTCTATGAAAAGTTGACTGGATACCAACAGCTGCATTACAAATGCAAGCATCCATAATCAGCTTGATGAATCTAAATAACTTATTTATTTCACTTGGCCTATATAGAAACCAACTGGTTATGTGTAAATAAAATATTAAAGGTAAGAAGCCGTTAAATGAAGACAAAGCAGTAAAGCAATTAGCAAAATATCAAGTACTTCCTGGGAACATTCCAGAAACCATGTCCCTTGTGATACAGTAATAATTCCTATGTATTTTCTTTACTCTTGCAGTGGAAAGAAGTGTGGGGCTATATCATCAGAACAAAACTCGATCCTAATACTTTGGAGGTCTCCAGTTATTTGTAAGTTTTTCCTTTTATCTCCACTATCACATCTATTTTATACATTCATTCCCTGTGGATTTCAAATCCCTGGTAGAAATCTTGAGAAAGATATTTAAATGCTCAATCTAAACAATCACACCCTTAAAAAGCAGCCAAGTGAAATAAACTAGTAACTTTTCTGATTACAAGCACTTCAAAGAAATTGCAGCCAGCTGTTCTCCTTCAACCATTGATTTATTTCCTCTGAAATGTGAAGGAGAGGAAACAGACTGTGGCCAGATGATTGCTTTAGACATATGTCACAACTCACTGAGAATGTAGCCTTGTGAGACAGGCAACTGAAAGGAAAGGAGAGGAATAAGAAAGAGACAGACAGACAGACAGACAGACAGAGAGAACAAGCTAAATTTGGAAGGCACAATGGCACAATGAGAACTCATCATCATAGACACATTGATTCTTTCAGAATCTCACAAAGTCAATAAATAATTCTATTTTCCTGACCAAAGATCAGAACCAATTCTAAAAACAAAACACGGTAAGAGATAGATCAGGTTTACTACTTATGAAAGCTGTGTAAGAGATCTGGTTGGGGTTGAGCTCTGGAATTAGTCAGACTGGCACATCATCAGTCATGCACACAGCTGAAGAACTAAACAGGATCTCCTTATCTTGAAAATCTCATGGCATAGCATAAAGGTATGAGGTGGGGGCAGGCATCACGGTGGGGAGAGGATTCCAAAAGAAAGGAAAAATGAGGTTTGAGCCAAGCATGCCCAATTCCTTTTCCTAACCTTCTCCCCCATCAATCACCTACTCCTTCCCAGGAGAAGCACTAGGAACAGATGTCATATGATAATAAAACTAAAGCCCAGGATTCAGAATATAACTCAGGAGTAGAGCATTTGCCTAGCATGTGTGAGAAGGCCTGGGTTCTAGCCCCAGAACAACCCTGCCCTGCCATTCCCATGCCCTTGCCCCTCCCTCTGCCCCTGCCCACACACGTGGGGGAAGGGGGGGACCAGCAGGATAGAGAGATCTCTATCAAAGCAATGAATCAGTATTCTTTTCCCAAACCTAACAAAACTCATCACCACTTTCTCATAATCAGTGCCTCAGCCAAGGCTCAGAACAGTTTACATATATAATGTACATAAATCCCACATGGGATCGGAATTCTAAACCATCCCTTTGACTCCAAACTTCCCCCTGGATTGTTCCATCTTTTTCTTCAGTTTATTGCAAAACAGAAACTATCTGAACTCTCTAATTGCTGACCCATTAAGAGGCATAGGGGATTTTACATTTCCTTCTAGCTTTCAGGCAAACCGTTAGAAGACATAAATAATATTTAACCTTGTTATAATATGGAACCTCAGACTTATGCCATAAATATTTTCACTGAGGAAGTCAGTTTCTCTACAACGGAGTCTGAAGCTTTGCTCTCAGACCTAAGAAATAGGAATCCAATATTGTGTTTCTATAGAAAAAAAAATCTGCCTACCTAAAGGAGGATGTCGTTTGGTTTTCTGCTTTTGTGCAGTTGATTTTGGAAAGAATTTTAAATGAGAGATTACAGATCTTCCAGATCAGATATCAATGTCAATATTAGAAGAAAAAAGAAAAAGAATATATTTGTGTTTGTATAGTGAAATTTAAACTAGAGAAAAGCAAAAACAGAATCATTTTAGAAAGAGTAGAAAGAAAGCAGAAAGGTTCTTAAGCTAAAAGAGTCCCATGAATGGGGTATTGTTTGGGGAGAATCTGTTCTGTGGCCAAGACAAAAACTTGGGCTCTGGCCTCTATTCAAAAGTCTGGAGGCCTTGTGCATGAGCATGCCTACCAGCGAGCCATGCTGTGTGCAGATGGATAAGGCTCTCCCCTTACCTTCACAAAGCACCTTACATAATTATCATATGAGTGAGAGTCCCTATGGTTTGAATAGAGATCCATGTGTTAAAGACTTGTCCCCAGAATGGTGACATAGAAAAATCCCTGGACCCTTTAAGTACTGGGAAATACTGGTAGGTCCTTAAGATATTAAGAGTACACCCTGGAAGGTAATTGTGGGATCCCAATCTCTCAGTCTCTTTGACTCCTGGATTGTGTTGTAAGTGCTATGATCTCTCACATTCCTGCCATGCTGTACTGCCTTCACTAGAGGCCCAAAACATAGAACCATCTATCCTGGAGCTGGAACCATGAGAAGTATCAGTCAAAATAAACCATTCCTCCTTGTAAGTTAACTGGCTCATGTATTTCACAATAGTAACATGAAATGACTGACACAGTTCCATACACTGGCAGGGCTTCAGTAATGCATTGAGGATACACTTAAAACATGTAATGAGTTGCTAGGGAGTCCCTCTCTCCCATTAATTTGAAAGGTAAAATGAGCATGAACACCCTGTGAGATAGAACGCCTGATGGAGTCAGATGGCATAGATATGAAGACACTGCACTCAAGGAAGCAACAGAGCTAAGATTTAGGGGCCAGGCTCTAAAGACAGACTTGCCTGAGTAGTCATCCCATTCGACCACATATCTGCTAGCTGAATGACTATGAGCAAGTTGCAAACCTCAGTGTTCAAACCTATACAGTGAGGGAACATGACCCAAACTTCACAGGATCTGCATCGGGATTTAATGAGTGCATATGAAGAATGAGGCAACCACAAGTGGATCAGGAAAATGTGGTACATGTACACAATGGAATTCTATGCCTCTATCAGGAAGAATGACATTGTCCCATTCATAAGGAAATGGAAGGATTTGGAAAAAATTATACTAAGTGAAGTGAGCCAGACCCAAAGAAACATGGCCTCTATGGTTTCCCTCATAGGAAATAATTAGTACAAATTTAGGCTAGTCATAGCAGAGGATCACTATAGCCCAATAGCTATGCCCTTATGAACAAATACGATGATGGTAAGTGAAATGAACTCCATGGAAATAAGTGTTATATCATTGTTGTAATTATTTTCAACATGCCATGTGAAACCGTAGCTTTTTTGTTTGTTTGTTTCTCTTGTATTCCCTTCCTGTGGTTGTACCCCTGTTATCACTGTATCTCATCTGAGTACCCTGGATACTGTATATATGTGTATTAGAACTAGGGAAGGGAAAGGGAATATCAAAATCGAGAGACAAAGGATAAAAAGACAAACGACTCCAAAAGCAATACTTACAAAACCATTTGGTGTAAACCAATTGAACAACTCATGGTGGGGAGAGGGAGAAGGAGAGGGGGGAGAAGGGGGAAAAATGAGGGAGGAGGTAACAAGTTGAACAAGAAATATACTCATTGCCTTACATATGAAAACTCCTCTGTACTTCAGTTTGACAATATGGGGGGAAAAAATGAGGCACTCATGCCTGCACCTAAAAAGCATCCAATACATGACAATGATGCCATCTGGCATCTAGATGTCACTAGTATTTCAGAATGGTCAACAGTACTCCATGACCTCACAGGTGTACTCACGTTTACAAGAAACAAAGATCCTCTTTCATCTACTAAGAGTCCTGTTGTCTGTCCCTCTATGCTTAGCGCCTGTCTTCTCCACAGTGTGGTTCAAAAAATCACAATACAAGACTCCAGAGCCAGGTAAGCATGCCAGAGCATCCCAAGATCTGTATTCCCAGGGGGAGAACCCTGACTCTCTACCTGGGGATCAACCTACATGTATGGATTATGCCAGTCTTTACCTACAGATTTCTGGAAGAATTCCTACAGAGTTCCTATAGGCTAAGAAGTTCCCTGATCTGCTGGGGATATGAGGAGAGGCAATAGTGTAGTTAATTCTAGTCCCGAAGGCCTGATGACTCAGTGGACAAATGGTATAAGTCTAAATCCAAAGGTCAAAGAATAGGAAAGGACATAGGGGTGGGAGTAGTGCTGTAACCCAAAGGCATTAAGAATTATAAGCACTGATATTCATTACTGTGCCTTTCAATTCAAATGCTAATCTCACACAGCTTCACAGACATATCCAGAAATAATGTTCTATCAACTATTTACCTATCCTTTAGGTCAATCAACTGACACATAAAAATAATTATCATACCACTTCATCTTACATTTTGAAGGGGTAGGTCACTGCCTTCTCAAACTCTGAATGCTCTTTTTTTAATTTTTTAATTTTTAAATGTTGAAAACATCAGTGGTGCAATACTCTTGCACCTTCCTCTCTGATTTGTGATAACTGAAAATGTCTCTAGGGCCTGGTGCCCAGTGGCCCACACCTGTAATCATAGCTACTTAGGAAACTGAGATCTGAGGCTTACAGTTCAAAGCCAGCCCAGATAAGAAAATCCATGAGATGCTTTCTTCCAATTAGCCACCCAAAAGCCAAAAGTAGTACCAGTGATAAAGCCTTGTGCAAAAAAGCTCAGGGACAGAGTCTAGACAGTGAGTTCCAAGGCCCAGAACAAACGTGTGCGCACACACACACACACACACACACACACACACCACGCACGTGCACCACACAAACACACACTAAAAAAAGTCTCTAGGCATGGTGAAATGTCCCTAGTGAGCAGGGGAGGGGAGGAGAAAGCAAAAAAGAGAATCATCGCTGAGGAATGACCATTGCCCTGGAGCATACTTTGCTCTGACAGTAGCAACTTGACTTCCCAGGTAGCATTTTCTTTTTTTTCTTTTTTTTTTTTTTTTTTTTTGGCCAGTCCTGGGCCTTGGACTCAGGGCCTGAGCACGGTCCCTGGCTTCTTCCCGCTCAAGGCTAGCACTCTGCTGCTTGAGCCACAGCGCCGCTTCTGGCCGTTTTCTGTATATGTGGTGCTGGGGAATCGAACCTAGGGCCTCGTGTATCCGAGGCAGGCACTCTTGCCACTAGGCTATATCCCCAGCCCGCATTTTCTTTTTAAAACAGCTGTTCACTGGAATTTTATTTTGATTATTATTTATTTATTATTATAAACTAATTGTCATCTTATCTGCTTTCCTGACATGTTTGTATCCACATAGAACCTCAAGTCTATATCTATATTTTTAAACATCTGAATAAAGCAAACTAACTGCTTCTGTTCAATGCAATTTATTTTAGCAAGAAAGTATTTAAGAAAGTGGTTGTCAGAATGAATCTTTGTTCTCCTACCGTTATTTGGCCTCTAGGGCTGATTTCCTCATCTGTAAAGTAAGCAGATTAGTAATAGATGAAATCATGAGTTAAAAATTCATAAATTAATAGCTAGAAGAAGGAGAATAGGAAAGGACAGGTTTTAGGAAAGACACTTGATTTTCATGTAAGCCAAATAATACATGAAGGACAAAAAATGAGCAGAATTTCCCATAACATGATCACAAACCTGATTGTGAAATAAACTTCAAAAGCTAATAAAACACAGAGAACTAGAGAACTGCCTTTGGAACCTTGAGAAGGGGAAAAATTCCTAAACAATAAAAACTATATGTGTGCATGTATGTATATATATAAACATATGTATAGTAACAGTTGGACTTCAGTCACACAAAGAAGTTTCATTCAACATGTCAGTTTATGAGTACAATGCATCTTATTTAATGCCATTCCTTAAGAATTTCTGTAAAATAAATTAAGTAATCAAAGAAAACCCAGATGATGAGTTGGGAAAATAAAGTCATCACATCTAAAATTGGCATACAATTACTATCCAAAATGTGAAGGAATCTTCCAATCTGACAAGAAACAGCAGGAAAGGTGATAGAGAAAGGTACAGTGTTTTGCAAATTTTTGCAAAATTAGTAAAGTAGATATTATCAAGAGCAAATCATATGTGTCAAGAATATTTAGTTTCTTAAATTTGCACTTAGACCATCTGGTCTTCCTCATGATTACATTGAACCCTCTAGTTAGAAGGCAAAGAATGCTTCAGGTAGTTCAAATCTTCAATCTGATCACTAAATTGTCCCTTAGCTAGTACAAGAATATGTGTGCTCATAGATAGACAGATAGATAGATAGATAGATAGATAGATAGATAGATAGATAGATAGATAGATAGATAATTATAAGAATCATTGTTTCAATGAATAGATCAATGGAGCAGGGGTGAGATAAACCCATAAGTTACCCTCATTTTCCTTTTCTATTTTTAATTTATTTATTGTCAAAGTGATGTACAGAGGGATTGCAGTTTCATATGTAAGGTAGTGAGTACATTTCTTATCAAACTTCTTACCTCCTCCCTCATTTTTCTTCCACCGCCCCCTTCTCCAGCTCCCTCCCCCTACCCAGTTATACAGTTCGTTTACAGCATCTTGTCTTGTAAGTAGCTTTTACCCTTTGTCTCTCATTTTGATGTTCCCCTTCCCTTCCCTAGTTCCGATAAACGTATATACAATATCCAGGGTACCAAAATCAGTTACCCTGACATAAGGGTAAAACCATGAGGGGGGGAAAAAGACAAAAGAAAATGGCATAATTTCACATGGTACACTGAACATAACAACAACGATAAACCACTGGTTTCCATAATTTAGAGTTCATTTCACTTAGCATCACACATTTTCCTGAAGCTCAGAAATGCCCTGACACTTCCACTTGGGTGTGACAAACTAATTAGGAAAATGTCCTTGAGGAATCTCTTCTTTAGCATTACTTTCTCCTTCCCCCTTGGTAGAGTTGAAAGCATAGAACTGTGTGATTTGAACAAAGAACTGTACATTTATGCTGTTGTTGTTAATAAGTCAGGGAAAAGAAATGGAAAATATACCAAGCAAAGAAGTTGGCTGCCAATGAGGAGATCTGATTTGTTTTCATTTGTGGATTCCATTTCTACCTATAATAATAAGCTATTAAGAAAATGTACAACAGCTGAAAATAACTGTGTGACATTTCTGAGAATATTAGAAGGCTGCATTCTAGTCAACTATTTTCTTTCATTTCATTATACGTTCTATGACTTGGAACCTGGTGTGAGCCTTTTTCAAAAATCTGATAAATGTGCAGAAAGTAAGTGATTTGGAAGAACAGAACTAAAATTAACATACTGTTCATGAGCAATGAGAGAATGAAGTTTCCATGCAATCATTTTCTTTCTTAATATACCAATGAATTTTTTAAACATTGGAGCTTTATTTTCTAAAAATATAAAGGCAGACAGAAATGCCCCCCAAAAATCCCCTTTCATTTTCAACTTATTTAGCCCTTTTAAATAAGATTTTTTAAAAAGAGAAACAAAGAAGCCTATTCTATACAAACAATAGCAAAACAAACAAGATAAAATTATGAATAAAATATTACTGTAGAGAACATTAGTATTACTGTATTAATACAATTTCTTACAATATTTCATACACTTGGTTTTTTATGGTTTGAGGTACTGTATGCTATTCTCTGCTTTGTGATCTATTTGATTACAGAAAATTGCATGCAAAAATATTCAATTAGGGCATAGAAGGAAAATCTCCCATCTATCATTATGAAGAATTTTGCTGAGCCTCCCCCACCCCACCCCCGGCTCCCCCCTACCTGCCCCCCCCCACCCCCCGGAAGCTTCCTTTCTTCTGAGTCATTCTGAGAAGTCTTACTAAGCCAATTCATAAGGAGAATCTTATGGTTTTGTTACCCATCTTGCTTGATCAAGAGCAATGATGCCAGTGTGTGTATTCCATTGCCCATAAGATCTTTCTTTATTCTCGTAATTACATTGTGAAATTGTCATGTTTAAAATTTTATGTATCGGTATATAAAACTTGGTTTCTGATCATCCTCTGTGAAATAGATCTGATTTTAGTGCTGCCCAAAAAATCACATTTCTAAATCTGAAAGGTAAAGGCTGGAAGTTGGCATAAGATGAAATCCAGACAATAGAGGCCACCGTCTGAGGCTGTTCCAATGTGAGCCTTGCTGGCATTCCCAGGAAAGCACACAATTTACCATCCCACTGGCTTAGCATACACAAGGCTTTCTTCACAGACAGTTTGCTGTTTTAATTTTAGAGTAGGTAGTTTGTCTACAAGCTAGTTTCAAGAGTGAAAATGATTTACTGAGGATACTACTAACTCAATATTTCATCTCCACTCGGACAGTATTGTTGAAACTATGATCCTAACCTAATGGTGGAAGTTTGCTGAAGCATCTATCCAGCACTCAGAGCGCTATGGAAAACACATACTATATTAATCATTTTTTCTATTTATGGGCCTATTTGCTTTTATGTTGTGTTGCTTGGGACTGAACCCATGGCCTTGAATATGCTGGGTAAGAGTTCTACCACTGAACTAAATCTCCACTCCCTGTACTATCACTTTCATGTAGGGAAATCCAATCAGATTAATCAACTTCCCCTGGATGTTTCAGCTTGCTTCTCAAGGTGAAATCCCAAACCAACCATTCTGCCATCAAGTAGAAGTTCATTAAAGAATAAACCTGAACTTTAAAATAAATAGTATTTTTTAGGGGCTGGGAATATAGCCTAGTGGCGAGAGTGCTTGCCTTGTATACATGAAGCCCTGGATTCGATTCCCCAGCACCACATATACAGAAAACGGCCAGAAGCGGTACTGTGGCTCAAGTGGTAGAGTGCTAGCCTTGAGCAAAAAGAAGACAGGGACAGTGCTCAGGGCCAGAGTCCAAGGCCCAGGACTAATAAATAAATAAATACATGACAAAGATACCAGAAACGATGCTCACAACAAAACTTTAAAAATAATAAAATAATAAAATAAATAGTATTTTTTTTTTTTTTTTGCAAGTCAGGAGGCTTGAACTTAGGGCGTAGGCACTGTCCCTGAGCCAGTCTGTGCTCAAGGCTAGCACTTTATCACTTGAGCCACAATGCCACCTCGAGCTTTTTCTAAGTAGTTTCTTGGAGATAAAAAGTCTTATAGACTTTTCTGCCTGGGCTAGTTTCGAACTATGATCCTCAGATCTTAGACTCCTGAGTAGCTAAGGTTATAGGTATGAGACACCTTGTTCAAATGGTTCATTTTTAACATTATTAACCCAATTTATCAAAACTACATGTTTTCACAAGCAACTTTTGAGCATAGAAGTAAAAGTAATGACAAATACATCCCTAGATGAAAAAGATTTCTTATTTCTCGATTAATTAATGGATCCATGGTAGAATATTAGTTATTGGTATTATAGAACAAGGCTGAACATAAAGTCTACTTATATTTTCTCTTTTTTGTTATCTGTACTGGAGTTTGAACTCGAGGCCTGGCACTTGGTGCTCTCCCACTTAGACTACACATCCAACCTAGCTTTTTGCTGGTTATGTTGCAGATAGTCTCTTAGATTTTCTATCTGGCCTGACTTCAACCTGTGATCCTCTGGATCTCAGCCTCATGTGTAGCTATTATTACAGATGTGAGCCAACAGCACCCAGCTAGCATTTTTCATTTTTATAGGCATAAGTGCTAGAAAATTTAGTCACATAAACACTTCATGTGGGAGGAAAATTGCTTGTAAATGGGATAAATTTGTTATTTTAGTTAATGGCATGCAACTGTTTGTACTGCTTCTCCAAACCAAATCTAAGACCAAAAGTTATTTTTCATGATCAGCTGAAAACTTAATTAGGTCTTTCCCCGAAATTAATTAAAACAAAACATTGGAACCTATTGATTACACAAGATTTTTCTCAGGACTAGCAGTCACGCTCTCATTTTATGAGAATGAATCAAAACAGCTTTTTCTTCTTTAATGATAGCCATTATTCCTTCTCTTAGAAGCACTTGAACTCTACATATGTAGACAGAATATCAAAATATTATGAATTCCAAGTCAGGTGCTTGTGGGTCATGCCTAGCTATGCATGAGACTAAGATCTGAGGATGCTGGTTTGAAGCCAGCCCAGAGCAGACAGGCTAGAAGTAGAGATATGACTCAAGTGGTAGAGTGCTAGAATTGAGAGAAAAAGCTAAGCAAAGATAGGACCTCCCCTCAGTTCACTACTAACACACAGACACACACAGACACACACACACACACACACACACACACACACACAGTGAATTCCAAGGCACTTTACCATTATAATGATCTTAATTAATCTTACCATAAGCTTTATTCATCAAAATGCCAGTGCTGTAAATTTAGTTCGTTGGAATGGTCTTATCTAATTCTCTGTTTCTCTTGGTTGGCATGCTAAGATTTGGTTTGTGCTAGTCCTGGGGCTTGAACTCAGAGCCTAGACAGTTGTCCCTGAGCCTTTTTTCCTCAAGGCTCAAGGCTGGTGCTCTACCACTTAGACAACAGCTCCATTTCCACGTTCTTGGTGGTTAATTGGAGATAAGCGTCTCACAGACTTTCCTTGCTTGGGCTAAGAGCCGCAATCATCAGATCTCAGCCTCCTGAGTAGCTAGGATTAGGGCTTGAGACACCAGCACCTGGCTTGTTTACTTTTTAAAGTGTATCAAGTTTGCTTTCTATCTTGCTAATAAACTAGAAAACAAACTTAAGAGTGAGCTGTCCACTTACTCTCCCTACCCTACCCCCATCCCTGCCTATTATCGGAGCTACACAGTTTCCGGTGGCAACACTCAACAGTAGCCTGAATTGATCATGATGTTGATAGCAAAGGAGAGAGCTGCCCAGGAGAGCCACCTCATTCCCATGAACACTGGGTGAGCAACATAAATAAACACTGATTGTGTTCATCCTGTGAGATTTGGAGGGATTCATTCACTATTACAGCCTTCATGGTATATCCCAGAGTGATAAAAATAAGCAACTGAATACTTATACTGCTCCTGTAAAACTGCCTTCCAGTTTTAAAGAACAACCACTTATCTAAGTTGGGTACTATTAAAACAGCTAAGAGAGCTATTAAACAGTCCCAGAATTCTTAGAAATAAAGGTGAAATTGCCTCGGCAAATTACCCTAATTAACCCTTATTAGATCTAAGTAAAGATTCATGGTCAGAGATGTAGCCTTTTTACTCATAACCATTAAACTTTCCATACTTAGATGGATTCCGAACAATCTATTCAATCTGCTCCACTTCACTTACAAAGAAAAAGATTCATCTCCATAAAAAGTATCTTGGAATCTGATGACTTATCTAGCCAAGAACTTCTATAGCAATTGTATTCAAAGAAAGGCCCAAACTTAACCTTTATCACTACCCAATCAACTGTTTGTTTATAATTAATTTCTATCTGTAAATATTATCATATTTCACAGAAAGATTAATTGCTTTTGGTAAAATTCAATGTGTAATAATTTCCTATTTCCCTAGGGTAGGATTTCCCTTCATTTGGCTTACTCTGAAAAGAGAAAACGTTTTTCCATACTCATAAAATTGTAAAAGAAAAAAAGGAGAATACATGCAAAGTCAAGCCAATGGTAAAATGAGTTACGGAGTTCCTTGCAAAATAATTAATTTAGAGCAGCAGCTGTCAGACTGACATCAGCAAACACCTTCAGTAAGAGCTTGGCAAGTCGCTCGAAGTGTGACCCATGGGTAGGAGCAGGAACTCATTAGAAACACTCAAGTACAATGGAAGAAATGGAGTCATGGTCCATGTAAAGAAAACCAAGTATGGTGTCACCTATAATAATGGAAATCTTGAAGAACAAAGAATTATGTGATACTTCTATGACTGTGTCATGGCTTTAGTGTATTAAAGATTATAAGATCACCTAAAGAATAAAGTTTAGGCCACCCAGTAGTACTTCGATGTTCTTTGTTGAGAATAGCATTGTAATGTAGGCATATTACTTCATGAAGTTGAATAATTGGCTGAGCAATGGTGATTCATGTCTGTAATTCTAACTACTCAAGAGGCTGAGATCTGAGGATCACTGTTCAAAGCCATTTTCAGGCAGGAAAAGTCCCTGAGACTCTGGTGTCTAATAAAGTTCTAAAAAGTTGGGAGTGAAGCTGTGGCTCAACTGGAAAGTGCTAAACTTGAGCAAAAAGCTCAGGGACAGTGTCCAGGTCCCTAGTTCAAGCCCTAGGACTAGAATACCCACACAGGAATCATTATACATCTTTTAAGACTTATTTTAAAGGTATTCTAAAATATAAACTTCTGTTAGCTTCCACCCTGTAGACAGTAAAAGCAAACTATACATAGCTAAATCATTGTAGTTATTTTAACACTAATACACGGACATTATTATAAAGAAAAATGAAACTTGAAAGTATCTCAGTGTAGCTTTGCTAATACTTTTTACTACTCCAAAAGCAGCAGAAAATGCACAGAAAAGCAGTGAGTAATGAAAGTCACCTACATGCCTGAAGAGTGTCTAAAGTTACAGGCATTGCACATTTTCTTTTTGTAGTGGAAGTGATAAAATATGGCTTTTTCTGGAAGTCATCTCCCAAAACATTTTAAAGCATGGGCTTGACCAAAGATATTAAAATTTCTAGAGTAATCAATTTCTTCTCTTTCACCATTAGAAACTGAAAATTAAAATGTTTTTAAATATTTCAGGGTTATTATGTTGAAAAATAGCAGAAAAAAGTGTTAAACATCACTACACAATCTGGAAAAAGAAGGAAATTATACTTTTACATCCAATGCTAGATAGGGAATATGAACAATTTAAACTGATGGGAATCAAACCTAGAGATATAACAATTACCTATATAAACATGGGGTTGGGCTCAGTAGCTCAGTAGTAAAGTGCTTGCCTAGAAAGTGCAGTGTCCTGAGTTCAGTCTCTTGTACCAAAAAAGAAAAGACAAAAAAATGCAGTTAGCCCACTTTTGGGTATTTATCCAAAAAACCACAAACAAAATCACAGTAAGGCCACCAGCACAACAATGTTCATTGCAGCGCAATTTGTCATAGTGAGAATCTGGAACCAACCCAGATGCCCCTCCGTAAATGAATGGATCAGGAAAATGTGGTACATATACACAATGGAATTTTATGCCTCTATCAGAAAGAATGACATTGCCCCATTTGTAAGGAAATGGAAGGACTTGGAAAAAATTATACTAAGTGAAGTGAGACAGACCCAAAGAAACATGGACTCTATGGTCTCCCTTATTGGGAATAATTAGCACAGGTTTAAGCAAGTCACAGCAGAGCATCACAAGGCCCAATAGCTATACCCTTATGATCACATAAGATGATGCTAAGTGAAATGAACTCCATTTTATGGAAATGATTGTTATATCACAGTTGTAACTACTTTCAACATCCCATGTGTATCTGTAGTTTCTACTATTGATGATGTTCTTGTATCATCTTCTTGTGATTGTATCTACACTATCTCTGTAATCTTATCTGAGTATATTGGAAACCGTGTATACTGGTATTAGAATTAGGAAATTGAAAGGGAATACCAAAATTGAGAGACAAAGGGTAAAATAAGAGAAACAACAACAAAAGCAATACTTGCAAAACTGTTTGGTGTAAGTGAACTGAACACCTCAGGGGGGGAAAGGGGGAGGGGGGAGGGGGTATGAGGGACAAGGTAACAAACAGTACAAGAAATGTATCCAATGCCTAACATATGAAACTGTAACCTCTCTGTACATCAGTTTTATAATAAAAAAATAAAAATATTAAAAAAATGCAGTTAGAAAAACATGGGTTTAGGGTTTTATTTATTTTTCGGGGGGGTTTAGGGTTTTAAAGACAATATAGTGAATTTTCATAGAACATAAGAAAATTGAAGAACTAAACTAAGAACTTCCCAGAAACAAGACAGAAAATGTATTTTTAAAATGAATAAGCTGAGCATTAGTGGCTCACACCTGTAACCCTTGCTACTCAGGTAGCTGGGATCTAAGGATCACAGTTCAAAGCCAGCCTAGGCAAGAAATTCCATGAGACTCGTATCTCCACTTAACCACCCCAAAGCCAGATGTAGAGCTGTGATTCAATTGGGAGAGCACTAGCCTTGAGAAAAAAAGCTCAGAGACAAGGCCCAGGCCCTCAGTTCAAGTGCCAGGACTGACACCACCAAAAGAGGGGAGGGGAGTGGGCAGGGAATAAATGAATAGCCAAGAGGAAACATCCTTCTATTTCTGTCCTTCAGAATTATGAACGGCCAAATCTTTGTTGTTGTAAGAATCACGAGGAAATTCAAACACTTATATTATAAGAAAGTTGAAAAATAGAAGAGCTAGCAATAGATTTGAGGAGCTGGAAGGTGCTAAGAAAGTGTTAGATGAGGAAGTAGAACTATGGCTCAAGTAGTACAGTGTTAGCCTTGAGCAAAAATGCTCAGGGACAGTGCCCTGGCCCTGAGTTCAAACCCCATAACCAACAGAAAGGAAGAGGAGGAGGAGGAGGGGGAGGAGGAGGAGGAGGGGGAGGAGGGGGAGGAGGGGGAGGAGAGGGAGGAGGGGGAGGAGGGGGAGGAGGGGGAGGAGGGGGAGGGGGCGGCGGAGGGGGAGGAGGAGGAGGAGAAGGAGAAGAAAAAGAAGGAGAAGGAGAAGAAGAAGGAGAAGAAGAAGGAGAAGGAGGAGAAGAAGAAGAAGAAGAAGAAGAAGAAGAAGAAGAAGAAGAAGAAGAAGAAGAAGAAGAAGAAGAAGAAGAAGAAGAAGAAGAAGAAGAAGAAGAAGAAGAATTATTTTACATTATCAATTATTTGGCAAGGAATATGGCTTAGTTGTAGTGGTAGAGTGCTTACCTAGCATGGACCCTGGATTTGATTCCCTGGTACCACATAAACACAAAAAATAAAAATAAAGAAAATGAAAGTGTTAGATGAGAAAGAAGACAGGAATTAACAGAGAAAAGATGGTAAAGATCATAGGTTCATTAGCTGTTATCAAAATCCAAAGAACACAAAAAGAGAGATTAAAAACTCTTCTCTTGGGGCTGGGGATATAGCCTAGTGGCAAGAGTGCCTGCCTCGGATACACGAGGCCCTAGGTTCGATTCCCCAGCACCACATATACAGAAAACGGCCAGAAGCGGCGCTGTGGCTCAAGTGGCAGAGTGCTAGCCTTGAGCGGGAAGAAGCCAGGGACAGTGCTCAGGCCCTGAGTCCAAGGCCCAGGACTGGCCAAAAAAAAAAAAAAAAACAAAAAACTCTTCTCCTCTTGTGCCTCTTAGCATTATCTAATGTAGGAAACTCTGAAGCTGATCTGTGAAACCTGGAAAAGGTTTGAGAGGTTGGAATGCCACCTTGACAATACCCGTAACACCAACAACTGGCCATAGAAGGGTTAAAACAGACAGCTCTGCGAGGGTTAAGAGACAAGAATGCCACCACCCTTCCTTACTGTTGAAAGAGCTAAGGGATACACCTTGGAGACTAGATAAAGCAAAATATATGTCTGGACTTTGCCTGGGTTGCAGTCTCCTTTCTCAAAACAATAATGGAACCAGTGTCTCCTATAAACTCTGTTTTAGCTCAGATGTTAATATTAATATAGATATTTTACTTCTTGCATGTATCCATGGTAACCTTCCCTGTGTGAATTCAAATAAATATGCTTGCGTGTGGGAACTGGGGCTCAAATGCTGATGAGCCTTGGGACCCCTGGTCCCTGCTGAATTTCTTTTTTTCTCTACACCTGTCTCTGTATTTTCTAATTTTCTTCAGCTCCGGTATCCCATCACTCTGCCTTGGGTTGCAGTTAGTAACAATCTAGAAATGGGAAACACTTGTTTTATTAAATTTCCATAATGCATATAATGTCTCCTACTCATATATACAAATATACATATATATGTATATGTGTGTTTAAGTACTTGTACACAGGACCTGCTGTTCCACAACGCAGTTTATGAACACAATAAATCTTGATCAATGTTACCTCTTTCAACATTGTCATCCATCCATCCCAACTCACCCCCTCCTTATTTTATATCCTATAAAACACATGCTATCCATAGTCACATAGTAACCATATATAGCCACATAATCATTCTGTATTAAGACAATAAGATAAGAATCTTTATTCTTTCTTTCTCACTCTCTCCATTTCTCTTCCCTGTATTAGGCCTTCAGGAAACAAAAGAAATCTCCATCATGTAGAGATTAGCTAATCATAAGATTAGCTAGTATTGAGATTAGCTAGTATTGAAATTAGCTGGTGTGGACTCTACTTCTATAAAAATTTTATAGTGGCTGGGAATATGGCTTAGTGGTAGAGTGCTTGCCTAGCATGCATGAAGCCCTAGGTTCAATTCCTGAGTACCACATAAACAGACAAAGCTCGAAGTGGCACTGTGGTTTGTGTCAGAGTGCTAGCCTTGAGCAGAAGAAGCCCAGAGACAGTGTGCAGGCCCAGAATTCATGGACCAGGAATGGATAAAACAACAAAAAAATGTTGTAGGTAGCTTTGGTGACTCATTCCTGCAATCCCAAATACCGGGCCAGAGATCAGAAGGACTGCAGTAAGATGCTATCCTGGTTATCAAAATCCAGTCTCAACTAATAAATGTGGCACCGTGATGTGTTCCTGTCATCCTTCCTACATGGAAGGGATATATGAGAACAAAGTTCAGAAAGGCCAGGCAAAAAGGCAACACTATATCCAAAAAATAACTAAAGCAATGGTGATGTGAGTTGGGTGTAGAAGAATGACAGTCTAGCTAGTATGAGGCCTTGAGTTCAAACCCTTAAGTACTACCACAAAACCTAACTATAAAATTATCAAATATAACAAATATAATAATTGTGATGACTCTAAAAGTTAGTTTCAAAGTGCACCAAAGATAACATTTTCAGGGACTGGGAATATGGCCTAGTGGCAAGCGTGCTTGCCTTGTATACATGAAGCCCTGGGTTCGATTCCCCAGTACCACATATAGAAAATGGCCAGAAGTGGCACTATGGTTCAAGTGGCAGAGTGCTAGCCTTGAGCAAAAAGAAGCCAGGGATAGTGCTCAGGCCCTGAGGCAAGCTCCAGGGATGGCAAAAAATAAAAAAATAAAATAAAATAACATTTTCATGTGCCTATTTCCAACCATGACCAATGTATAGTATGGCTGTTTTTTCCACTATTAAAACATTACAAAGAGTAAAACTACTCTTGGATAAGAAATGTACTCACTGCCTTACATATGAAACTGTAACCCCTCTGTACTTCACTTTGACAATAAAGAAAAAAGAAAAAAGTAGACATATCTTTTTTCCAACGTAAGGGTCACATGCTCATAATCATTTAGGAAAACACATTAAACTATAAAGAAGAAAATCCTAAAACTCGTTCCTCCCACCATAAAGAAGGTATAAATAGTTCTGAAGCATTCAAACTCCAAATGACTCCCAAATTTAAATGTAATTTTTCACTGGGGACCTGTGGCTTATGCCCACCTACTCAGGAGGCTGAGATCTGAGGATCTCAGGTCGAAGCCAGTCCAAAGAAGTAAAGTGTGTGAGACTCAAGGCCAATTAACCGAGCAACACTCTGGAAATGGAGTTGTGGCTCAAGTGTTAGAATGCTAGCCTTGGACAAGAAAAGCTAAGGAGCAGTGCCCAGGCTCTGGGTTCAAGCCCCAGAACAAAAACAAAGCAAAAACCTTTTATTTCTCTACTGCTCTTATTTTGTGCAGGGAGAACTTGAAGGCTAGAGCTTCCCAAATAAACGTCCAACACTTCACAGTTGCTTACAGAATTGGCAAGTAAAAGAAACAACTATCCAAAAACATGTTTGTTATTATTTTCAGATTTTAGAAATTACACATGTTCATTGCAAAACCGAAAATCAAATACATGACAGAGAAAAACAGAAGATACTCGCTATTCATTACCATTAGATAGTTGTTATTGACATTTTCTTCTGTTTCTGTCTTTTTTTTATTAATATTTTTATTTGAAAATGCTAAAAACCAAGTGGTTACAGTTACATAAGTCAGACAAGGAGGACATTTCCTTTTGGATAATGTCACCCCTACCCTTATTCGCTCCCAGATTTTCCCTCCAATCCTACCCATAAGTTGTATAGCTCGTTGCATTTCTTTACCCTTTGTTTCTCCATTTCTGTGCCTCCCCTTACATTCCCAAAGATATTTTGACAGACAAGACAAGAAGAAAACAAAACATAAACATAAAAAAGAAAAAAAAACCTCTTGTTTCCATTTCCTGGGGTTCATTTTGATAAGATGCATATAGCTATTCTCTCTAGTTTAGTCATATTATTTAACATACAATTTGTGTTCTTTCCTAAACTAGCATAAATATCCTATTATAAACCTTTTAAACTAAATGGAATATTTGAGGAATTTGGAGTTTTTTGTTCTGTTTGCCAGTACTGGGGCTCAAACTCAGGGTTAGGGTGCTGACCCTACTGGGACTTAAACTCAGGATAGGGTGCTCTTTAGCTCAAAGCTGATGCTCATCACTTGCTCTCCCACTTTCAGATTTTTTGGTGGTTAATTGGGAATATGAGTCTCAAGGATTTTCCTGCCCAAGCTGGCTTTGAACCATGACCCTCATACCTCAGCCTCCTAAGTAGCTAGGATTACAGATGTGAACAACCAGCACCAAGCTAAAATGTCCTTTCAAATAAAATCAATAGCTTTATAATAGTTCATCTTGTGGTTAATACACAATGGCCTCAAGTGTATCTATAATGTTAACTATTCAGGTCTCCTTTGTGAGATTAAATGCAATTAAGTTAATGAATATGAACTGATTTCCAAAAGGATGGAATTAATATAAACTTCAATAGCTTTTCTTTTTTAAAAAAATTTTTTTTAGTTTTTATTATAAAACTGATGTACAGAGAGGTTACAGTTTCATACGTTAGGCATTGGATACATTTCTTGTACTGTTTGTTACCTTGTCCCTCATACCCCCCTCCCCCTCCCCCTTTCACCCCCTGAGGTGTTCAGTTCACTTACACCAAACAGTTTTGCAAGTATTGCTTTTGTTGTTGTTTAAAAGCCTGTTTCCCTAGGGACAATTCAACACTGAGGGATGGGGGGTAACACATCTTTTTTCCAGTGCTCACAGTTAAATTTCATGATGTCTTCAATTTGCATTTGTTTGGTGTATTGTCTCTTTACATTCAAAATAGAGATTTTTCTTATTCTCTCTTTTAGCTCAAAATTAAAAATCTTAAAAGTGTTCTTTTTACCCCCTCTGTCTCTTCCTTTCCAACAATAGAAAACGCAATCCATTTGAGCCCCCCACCCCCAAATTAAAAAGCAGTGCAGATGTTTCTGAAAGAAATGTGAGGCCCATGTCAAGTTTTTCAAATGAAGTCATCTATTCTATTCTTGTAGAGAATGGGAATTCGTCACAGAATGGTAGTCCAGAATTACAGCTTTTTTGAATCCCTCAAGAATAGCACTCCACTGAAGTTATTTGCAGTAGTCTCTGAACTCTCACTCAGCTGATACAAATCAGGTTTTCCCACCTTTACTCCATGGTGCTGCTCTCTGCTCAGAAGAGGCTGACTAGAAGAGACATAAACAGGTTTCTACATCCTCTGGCTTCCAGTTGGAAGCCACTGAGGACACCAGTCAGGGCCTTGGAAGGGACAATGAAGAGAAGTCAGAATAAGGATTCCCTGGCTTTATTCTCACAAGTCACTGTATTGCCACAACTTCCATCTCTATGTATTTCTGTCCTGCATCCCTCCTCTTACTCCTTCCACACCGGAAGGTATATTGCTTCCCAACCTCCTGAGCAGCTAAGAGTGCAGGTATGGGCCACCAACTCGTGTCATGAGCCCACATTTTATAAATTCTTTTAGAAACCAGTACTGAACCGTATTCTAAGTATGGTCTGAAAATGAGTGGAATGCAAAATAAGCATAATTACTAGGAGATGTTCTTGCTTTCTTATCTGTCCAGATGCACATTGAAAGATCTTGTACTGGTGCAAGAATAGAGACGGATCTGTTAATAAAAAAAATGACAAATGGCTCTGGAACATATTTATGTGAACAGATTGTGCAAATGATAAAAGTATCATCAAAAATTCACAGGGAAAACATGAAACAAACAACTATGTAATAATTGTTCCATAATTACATTGGAAACACATTGGTGAGTTGTTGTTTTTTTTAATGTAATACCATGCAGTAAAATAGGGAGCAAATTCTAAATCAAACAGAAAACTCAATGAAAATAATGTAAGAGTCATCAACTCTTCTAAGGAGTTTCTAATAAGTTGATGAAAAATTACCTAGAAGAAAGAAAATACTTCATTTGTCTAGAAAAAAATGTGCAAAGGAACATGATTTAAGTAAAAAAATAAAAAGATTAGGCAAAGTATTTGTAGCTGGATTTAACAATTCAACCACATAACTAACCTTTAAATGGGTAAGAGAAATACTAGGACAGTAAAAGTCCAACTATCAAAGGACTTGAACAAATTCTAAAACAAAAAGACAAAAGAATGAGCTACACTATACCCATTAAAATGGGCAAAAATTACCATTCTATGGAAAGTTAAAATGAAATGTGTTTTGACTTTATAAATTTCACTTGGTGCAATAATGTCAATATCAGGAAGGCCTTATAAATATTTTAACTTTTCATAGTTTTAATTTCATTAATTTTTATTATATAATATTGTAAAGGTGATGTTCAGAGGGGTTATGGTGACATACATCAGGTAATGGATACATTTCTTTTTGGACAATGTGATCCCTTCCCCCACTCACTCCAAGTTTTTCCCTTGCATTCCCACTCACAAGTGGTATAATTCATTTTCAACTTGGTGTCTAGTGAGTACCTAATGAATATATGAACAATTCTGAAAGCTGAATGCTCATAGTTAAGTACTTATGGAGCCTACCCTCAAGGACTTTTCAACTAGCTCATATGATGACTTAAGTATCTGTGTAATAACATGAAAAGCAATTATGAGTAATTGAAGGAATACATCTAACTCTAATGCAATACAATAAAATGATGCACAGCAGAAAATGAGCAAAAAGAAAAAATAGTTAAGAAATGACCATTTATTTGGTAAGGACTCATGTATGATTTATGTCTAAATTTTCCTAATTACTACATTTTTTTTCTAAGCACTTAAGCTTTGAATCATGAAACATATTTCAAATCAATCTATCAAATAACCACTCAGCAGCCTCTCCCTCTAACTTCTTCCAGGAATAATAACACTACACAGCTGAATGATGTTCAGACTAAACTGCCAGAATATAATATTATATAAATTAATTTTACATTCATCCATATTACATTTCATCAGAATATATCAATGCTGTAGAACCTCTAGTTTTCCTATTTCAGTAACTCACAAATGCTTTTAAAATCTTTTCCTGGTTGAAACTTGTGGTTAAACACTAAAATTTGAAATTATTTTGAGGAAAGCACTTGCTTTTTAAAATAAAACCTTTTTCTCTTTAAATGATGATAAGAACAATCTATCTAAGTATAACAATACTCAATGCAAACACCACTTCATGACATTATAAATCTAAATAGGAAAGCCTACTGCAAATGTTCAAATCACATACATTTCCTCAACAAACTGTAAGCCTTCAAGTTGTGACTGGAGTTTTTATGAGCCTTGCAAAGCTTTCTTGCTCTATTATTTGTTTTAAGTCATTGTCTCTCTATTGCTGGGCAGATAGTGAGTGCAATTTATTGAATGAACAGCAAACAAGCTTTTGTTTATTCCCCACTATTTACAAAATACCAAGAGCTACATACGATCCTAAAGTTATACTCAGAGAAAGTTTTTTTCAGAACAATGAAATGCATTGCAATGAACATATCATTACGAAGATAGACATGAGAAAGTACTCAAATTGGGGGAAATTAGGATATGATATTATCCATTGAAAAACTCATTTAGAATAATTAAGCAGAAAATAGAGCTGTGGCTCAAGGTAGGAGAGCACTAGCTCTGAGCAAAAAAAGCTCAGGGACAGTCCTCAAGCCCTGAGTTCAAACCCTACAACCAACAAGAATAATAGTAATAGAGTCAAGGGTAGTATCTAGTGCCTATAATCCCAACTACTTAGGAGACTGAGATTGGGAAGATCATCAAGGGTACCACTGGCAAAAATTCCAAAAGATCACATTTCAAGAGAAAAGAGCTCATTATATTAACAGTATCTCATTCCTTCTTATTGTTAAATATCATCCTGTTGTAGAGGCAAAGTACGTTTTAGTTAACCTGTCACTAGTTGGTGAATATTTGGTTTGTTTCTAGTTTTCCTTTTTTTATTAATAATGCCACTAGGATTATGCCTATGCCAGCCTCTGGGTGGATGTGAGTTTCTTCTGAGTATTCCAAGTAGAATTGCTAGACCATGTGATAAATCTACATGCTACTAAGATCATCATGCTGAGGAGACCAGACAATCCTCAGACAATCATGCATGTTTTCCACTTAAGTGATATACGTCTAAAATGATGGTGATGGTGACGGTGATGGTGGTGGTGGTGATGATGTGATGATGATGATGATGATGACGATGACGACGACGACGACTATGGGTTATGAGTATAAAGGGGACCGTCTGCAAAGGAAGGAATACTGAGCTAAGGGAGACCAATATATTACACATTGATGTAACATATTATATCTGTGTGTATATATATATATATACATACATAAGATAGATGGATAGGTATATAGATAATATACAGTTATATTATATAGTACATACCACCAACTGTATTTGAAAACAGGGGCAATATGAAATATAATGGTGGAAGCAAAACTCATTCCAAGTACACTGTACGCATCTATGAAATTCTCACAACAGAACCCCTCACACCATTAATATTTGCTCACTAAAAATAACAGAAAAGTAACTGCCAAAAGTTTGCAAAGTGGCTATCCCATATTACATTCCCACCAACATTGTACAGAGTAGCATTTCTTCCCCAACTTTACCAACACTTGGTATGATCTGCCTGTTTTGTTAGAGCTATTCTGCTCAGAGTATAAAATACACCGTGATGGCTTTGCTTTTTATTCCCATAATGACTAAGGATACTGAACACCTTTTCATGTGCTTCTTAACTGTTCGTTTACATTCCTTGGTGAAATACTCCAATCCTTTCCCCAATTTCCTTCAGGTTATTTGGCTTCTTATTCTTTACTTCTAAAAGTTCTCCTGCTTTAGATTTATGTCCTTTGTCAGGTACACTTTTTTTCAGATATTTTCTCCCTCTCTGTGGGTTTCTTTCCTAGTCATTGAATGACATATCTTGAAGTATAAATGTTTTCATTTTGATTGAATCAAATTTATCATATTTGATAGTGTTATAATTATTATTCATGCAATCATATATCTTTTAACATGTAAGAAAATGCAAAGGGAAAATATTAATATACTCATCTCAGGGCCTCATGCTCTTGCTTTTTTTCACTCAGGCTGTTGCTCTATCACTTAAGTCATGGCTCCATTTATGGATATTTGCTGATTAATTAGAGATGAGAATCTCAAGGATTTGTCTGCAGGGCTGGTTTTGAACAGTAATCCTCACACCTCAACCTTCTAAGGCTTGTAGTCCTTAGCCACCAGCACCTAGCTCAGTATCAACTTTCTTCAGGCTGAAAGATTTGCTTTACTATTTTTCATAAGGCCATTTCTGAGATAAAAACTTACATAGAGTAGAAAAGGTTGAAGTGAATATTAAATAAAGTCATTCACTTAAAGCACACAGCATAGCATTTGCCACAGAACAATTATTCCATAAAGATTATGAAGATTTGGTCATGAAACTTTGAGCTATATTAACCCTCTGGTGTGTTCTCCCTCCTTTACTTCAGCAGTGTTGGAAATGAAATACAACTCTGGAGGTGGGAGGAGAAGGAGGAAAAGCCAAATATAATAAGGACCCAAGAAGATGGAACAGAATCATCTGCCCTTGTTGACAATGTATCTGTATACAGTTTATCAACTATATTTCTACCACTTCTATAGTAATACTGTTTTTCTCTTTACAGATTCTTTCCAATGCACAACCCAGAAACTACAGAGGTTAGAATTCTCCAATACAAATTTGGACTGTCTGTGAATGTTTCCTGTTGTCTGCCCCTGCAAAGGAAGAACGCTGATGAATATGGTCTTGTCTGTGCTAAGGGATTTCTCTGAAACTCTCCTCCATTCCCTTAATGCATAAAGCTCACTCCTTTATGATTCTATCCTGCCTCAGGATACAAATATTTATATGTCTCAGGACCCTTTTTCTCTTGGAGCTAAGCCTAGTCTGCCTATCCCAGAACTTTACTGCTTCATATTTAGTACATTATGTTTACTTATGTTTGTTACTGGCATTCCACCACTTACCATAATACCAGATGGTGGAATAAAAATATGAAGCATAGCTAACTCAAATGTGAAACCTAATTATTTCAAAATATTTGTCCAGGGGAGTACCTTTAAAAATTTATGAAAACTGAAATAAGTAAATGTCTTCTTTGAGTTCTCATGGAGTTGATAATGTAATGCAGAAACTGTTAGCAATCATAAGTTAAATTTGTGCAGTTATTGTGTTGTGCATTACTATGATTTGTCTGTATTATCCCATTGAAATCTAAAAGCCTTCTGATTTTGGTATTGTCAATTTTATGAATAACAAAATATGGTTAATGGAAATTTACAAGCTATCACAAGGGAAGAATGAAGATGAAAGAAGCAAGACGAACTCAGAGCTTAGGCTCTTTCCTCCTCCAGTGAATTTCATTCCATGGTCACAGTTAGCACTCTCATGGTGCTTACTGTCCACCAAAGTGTTCTAAATACAATGCACATCTAACTCCTTTCATCTCAATCTTATACCTAGAAAGTTGTAAAGTTATCAACCCCATCTGACAGATGAGAAAAAATGCAATCATTGATGTCCCTAGGCCTACAAAAAAAAAAAGTGCTTTAAAATTAGTCTTAAAGATGAACCTCACAGGGGCTGGGGATATAGCCTAGTGGCAAGAGTGCCTGCCTCGGATACACGAGGCCCTAGGTTCGATCCCCAGCACCACATATAAAGAAAACGGCCAGAAGCGGCGCTGTGGCTCAAGTGGCAGAGTGCTAGCCTTGAGCGGGAAGAAGCCAGGGACAGTGCTCAGGCCCTGAGTCCAAGGCCCAGGACTGGCCAAAAAAAAAAAAGATGAACCTCACAGCACTTGATTTTTATGATCAGTGGGTTAAATAAGGAAGATTCAAGAGAAATTTTTCAATTGTTTTTTTCTTCTTCCATTTGTCAGAGCATCTGACAGCCCGTGGGACCAGGACTTAATAGTGCTTTTATCTCTGGTGGTGACTCTGCCCATATAGTGCCCATATATGACCCAGACAGATTCACTGCTATTTTTTAATCACAGCTTAGCAAAAGCAAAGAGGGTCAGGGCTTTGTTCACTGAGTATTTTTATTTTATGAGAGAATTGAATGAAGACAACTCAATGTAATTTTAAAAAGAGAAAGAAAGAAAGGTTTCATTTTTATCAAAAAGAAGTTTATGTTGGTCAACTTGGTTCTTTACTCATGTGTTCACAAATACTTAATCCAACAAAACAGTGTGAATTACAGTGAGAGGTTATTAAATCAAAATAAAAATCTAACCACAAGCATGTCCCCGGTATTTTTAAATGTACAAAAGAAATGTAGTATCAATAATAGTCTATCTTACTATCTTCCATCAATGTTTACCAAGAACTACAATGGCAAAACTTCTATTTGATTTTTTTCTAAAATAAAATTTTTCAGTCCTATCATTTGAACCTGCAAAGTCTATTGACAATAACATAATAGTGGAAAAGCTTGGAGAATGGTTGTTTTTTAACCAAGTTGAGGGAGAAAACTATTAAGTTTTAACTTTCCACATTCAATATTACTATTAAGACAAACAAATATTCAGGCCCTGAGTTCAAGCCCCATGATCAGCACGTGCATGTACACACACACACACACACACACACACACACACACACACAAGAGAGAGAGAGAGAGAGAGAGAGAGAGAGAGAGAGAGAGAGAGAGAGAGAGAGATTTGCCTGCTGCCAGTGGCTCATGCCTATAATTCCAGCTACTCAGGAGGCTGAGATCTGAAGATCAGGGTTCAAGGCCAGCCAGGGCTGGAAAGTCCATGAAACTCTTACCTCCAATTAACCACCAGAAAACCAGAAGTGGCACTGTGGCTCAAAGTGGCAGATTACTAGCCTTGAGTGAAAAAGCTCAGGGACAACTCCCAGGCCCTGAGTTTAAGCCCCATGATCGATTAAAAGAAGAAAAAAAAAGATAAATATAGCCAGGTACCAGTGCCTCACACCTGTAATATGAGAATAGCAGTTCTAAGCCAGTCAGGGTAGAAAAGTCCGTGAGTCTCTTTTCTCCAGTTTACTAGCAAAATGTTGGAAGTGGAAGAGCACCAGCCTTGAGTGAAAAATCTAAGCAAAAGCTTGAGACCATGTGCTAAAGCCCCGGTAACTGGTCCAAAAAAGAAAAAAGAAAAGAAAAAGAAAGGGAAGGAAAGGGAAGGGAAGGGAAGGGAGGGGAGGGGAGGGGAAGGAAGGGGAGGGAAGGGAGAGAGGAAGGGGGGAAGGGAGGAAGGGAGGAAGGGAGGAAGGAAGGAAGGAAGGAAGGAAGGAAGGAAGGAAGGAAGGAAGGAAGGAAGGAAGGAAGGAAGGAAGGAAGGAAGGAAGGAAAAGGAAAAAACAGACAAGCAAAAGTGAAAGTATCTACAGACACTCATATTGTACCCACAATATATTAGATAGCATATCTATATCAGCTAACGCTATTTAGTACAACAGTAAATTTAAAACAGTAATAATCTGGGCTGACCAGATTGTTTTGCAATAGGAGTGCATGACCATGGAATCAATGCAACCAGGAAAAATCATGAACTTTTGACAAACAACTTTCAACTTCCATCAGACCAGGGCTCTAATGGAAGCCTCAAGGAAGTATCCCCTGGCAGACACCCACATGAACTCTTCTGGAAAACTCCATTTCTATAGAGAGAACATCTCAGATTGCCATGGGTCATTATTGAAACATGAAGTTGCCTTGAGCCAAGAGTCAAAGAAGAACAAGATGAGCTTTTGAGGAGTCAGAGCCAGAACAGAATAACGCTTCACAGTCTTAAAAGCAGAAATACGTATGTCTGACTGCAGAAGTCTGGGACTTGTTAAATTCTTACTGACTAACAGAAGCTGACCTCTCTTCCCTCAGCACTAATGTGTGACAAAAGGGGACTGGTGATGTTTGATTTTTTTGTTTGAATTTACCAGTGCAGAAATGTCTACTTTTGTGGTGGGGGAGGGGAATAGTATGGAAGTGTGTTGATAATTTCTAATGTATATTTTCAATACATAGTATTTTTTTAATGTGCTTTCATTCAAAAGATGTGAAATTGATCATATAGGGGTCACTTAGTAGCTATGGAACAGTGCTTAGGCATAAATAAATCTTTAAAGAAAAGAGTTTTTAAGAGCTCATACTGGCTACATGTACAAATCTTCCCCTAAAGCCAAGAATAGGGATGCAGAATGCATAGAGACAAAGAGCCTCTGGGCCTCACTCTGCTTTTCCACCTAGGAAAATAGAGCTGGCCTATACATTTACTCAATCAAGAACAGATGGAGGGAACCAGTTGCCAGGGAGAAAGGAGAGATAGACAGCATGTTCTAATTATGAGCTTCAGACACACAAGGAGAAAGAGAAGAATATTGTAAAAACCAAAGGGCAAAATGGCCTCCCTGAGAACCATCTCTCTAGGAAGGGCAAACTAAGGACAATATGACATCTTCTCAGGACCATAAAATGCCCATAGAACGAACTTATTTTCATTTTTCAGCCAAATCCCATTCCCCTTCTTTTGGTTATAACAACCAAAACCTTTACTAATTGTGATTTGGTCAATCTACTCTGACTCTGAAGATGGGCCAAGGACTATGTGGTTGAGATTAGGTCAGTCCATTTAGCCTCATGTGTAGTGCAGAATATGTCAGAAATATCCATGTCATCCAAACAGGTTCAACTAGAGTAAATCCTAGGCTTTATACAGAAGCACCCTCAAAAAGAAATTATATATGTGTGTGTGTGTATATATATATGTATACATATACATATGTTCCTTTCCTTTGAGGTTAAGGTTATAGATGAATGTGGGTCTCAAGGTGCCGAGAGTCATACTGAAACTATCCATAGGTAAAATGGCAGCACAATGCAGGAGGATAGGCTGAAGGATAGACATTGGGGCCTGATATAAACATTGAAGCTCCTTGACCAAACTGTTTCTGAAGCAGATAGTCTCTGGAATTTTGAATCACTAAATTTTGAGTAAATAAGTTTGAATCAATAAACTTTTTTAAATATTAAGCTTGTTTAGGTTCAATTTTTCCTATGGAGACCAGAAAATGTCTTCACGATCAAACTCCAGTAGCAGAAAGAACTATGGCTATATATAAAAGACAAAACTGCATCCTCTACATTTAAGTCCTTAATAACTCTTCCCTCATAAAGGGATTCAGGAAACCTGATGTTGTTCCCACACACACACACACACACACACACACACCTTTTCATTTGAGATAAGGGAAAAAATTGTAAGAAGTCACCATTCTGAAGCAAAGAGCAGGCCTCAGATATGCTATTTGCTGGTGACTTGATCTTGGATTCTCAACCTCCAGAACTATGAAATGAACTAAGACATACCCACCCACCCCCATGACAAAATGATGAGAGGTCTCTTCTTTGCTTTCAGAGAAACATGTGAAGCAAAGTAGTGTTCTGAAATGCAGGTGGAGGAATAAAAATGGTTGTAAATAAATGAGGCTCCACAAGTAAAATCTATGGCACTCATCTTACATTTAGACAAGAAAATACTAAAAGTCCCCAGGCAAGAATAATTCTATGACTAAACAAGCCTAGAACATATTTTGAACAAAGAACAAAAGCCTATAAAAAGCACACTGTGTTCCAAATAGAATAATATTCCGATTGCCACTGAAGTACTGTTGATATACGTGCTCCAGAAACTGAGGCTCAGAGACATGGTGAAAACATTCCAGCAAAATGGGGTAAATCAGTGCTTACTTTACAACCTTTCCATAATTTTTTTGTGATAGTCTCTTATGATCCTTTTTTTGCTGTGAAATTGGATACAATGTCTCTTTTACATTTTTATCTTTTTATTTGAGTAATATCTCAAAAAAAACTTTAATATTATTAGCAATAATCTCTTAACGTTACCTTGCTTTGTTAGGCTTCTAATCTCCCTGAGGATGTAGCACGTTAAATAATCATGGATGATGTGGTAAGTTAAATAATGGGTTCTCCAAAGATGTCCACATTCTATACCCCAGAATTAGGGAATATATTACTAGCTAAAAGGGCGGGGGGGAGGGGAGAAATGTAATTAAGTTAAACATCTTGAGATTAGGACAATATACTGAGGACACCAATGTAGTCACCATGATGAGATATTTGGCTGATTGTGGGGCTTGAACTAGGGCCCTAGGGGCTGTCCCTGAGCTTTTTCCCTCATGGCTAGTGCTCTACCACTTTGAGTCATAGCGCCACTTCAAGTTTTTCTGGTGGCTAATTGGAGATAAGAGTCGGGCTTCACATCACCATGCTCATCTCAACCTAGGATTACAGCTGTGAGCCACCAGTACCTGGCTCAATGTGGTCTATGTAAGAGATAGACAAAGCCCTGTGAGAGAGATGTGTCAACAGAACAAGAGTTCAAACCAGTGTGAGACCACAAGCCAAAGAATGTTTGTAGCCTCCAGAAGCTTGACAAGCAAAGAAAGATTCTCATCCTGAAGCGTCCACAGTAAATATAGCGCTATCAACCTATCTAAGGCTTCTGAACTTCAATATTGTAAATTTGTGCTGCTTTAAGGCAATTATTTAGTGATAAATCATGGAAGAAATAGGACACTAAGATAGAAGAACTAATTGTCCTTGGTTTGTTGGTTATTTGTGTGTATACATGTGCTGGTACTGGAGCTTGAACTCAAAACCTGGCCACTGTTCTTTTAGCTTTTTTTTTTTTTTTTTTTTTTTTTGGCCAGTCCTGGGCCTTGGACTCAGGGCCTGAGCACGGTCCCTGGCTTCTTCCCGCTCAAGGCTAGCACTCTGCCACTTGAGCCACAGCGCCGCTTCTGGCCGTTTTCTTTATATGTGGTGCTGGGGAATCGAACCTAGGGCCTCGTGTATCCGAGGCAGGCACTCTTGCCACTAGGCTATATCCCCAGCCCCCTCTTTTAGCTTTTTGATCAAGGCTCATACTCTACCACTTGAGCCACAGCTCCACGTCTAGCTTTTTTGCCGGTTAATTACACATTAGTGTCTCCCAGACCTTCCTTCCCAGGCTTACTTCAGGCATGAGCCACTGGCACCAGGCTACAACTATATTTTCTTAGTGAGAGTCTATAAGAACATTAAAATGCCAATATTAAAATATCATGAGAAGTAGATGGTTCTCCACTATACAGTAATTTTAAAAGCTAGACACTCAGTTGCCTGGTACCTAAACTCCACCAGGTGAATCTGATGGCTCATTTTTTGCTAGACCATCATTTCTCAATCAATATTCAAAAATCTACTTTATGTATACAAAACAAAGAAAAATTTCAAGAATTATAAAATATAATTATTGAATATTCAAAAGTAACAAATACCCAGAAATAAGTCCAGTAAAATATATATATATAAGACTTGGGCTGGGAATATGGTTTAATGGCAGAGTACTTGCCTAGCATGCATGAAGCCCTGGGTTCAATTCCTCAGCACCACATAAACAGAAAAGGCCAGATGTGGTACTGTGGCTCAAGTGGTAGCGTGCTAGCCTTGAGCAAAAAGAAGCCAGAGACAGTGCTCAAGCCCCAAGTTCAAGCCCCAGGACTGGCAAATATATATACAAGACTTTACACAAGCAACACTAAAGGAATATTGGAAGAAATTAAAGAAGGCATATACAAAACTACAGAAGGGTGACACTAACTGAGATGCACTATACTCATAAGCCGACTTGTTAAATTAAAACTACTTTGTACAAATACTTAAAGAGGAAGGAAGGAACAAACGAAGGAATGAAGGAAGGAACAAACGAAGGAATGAAGGAACAAAGGAACGAAGGAAGGAAGGAGAGAAGTGAGTTCTAAGTATACTTTATAATACTAATATTGGTAAATCAAGTTAATATAATTTAAATTCAAAGATCACGGATTTTATTTTAAAATCTGTATAGTGTGTGGGTGTGGGACATCCATTACCTATTCATGAGCATCTTGGTTGATATACCATGTTCTTACTTATCTAACTCTCAGAAGCAATTCTAAACTCTAAAACTAATTATAAGACGTAATTCTAAAACAACTTGGCCAGTGTTCCATACATATGAGTAATCCAAACATTAATCAGAACATTAACTGTTCTTGATGATTTGACTAAATCATGCACTATAGCAGTATACTTCTTTTAGGAATATTTCTAGCAGCCTATATTAAGAAGTTGCATCTTAGCCAGGCACCGATAATTCACTCCTGTAATCCTAGCTACTTGGGAGGCTGAGATCAACAGTATTGCAGTTCAAAGTCAGCCCACGCATATACCCAACACTCCTTCTCAACTCACAGCTAGACACACGGCCACATGAAAGGGTGAGATTAGGAGGATCATGGTTCCAGACCAGCCTAGACAGAAAATTCCACAAGATACCATTTCAACAGAAGAAGGTGGACATCGTAGTGTGTGTGTATCATCCCAGCTCTGAGGGAAGCCTAAAATACAGTTGAAATATACCCTTGGGCAGGAAAAAAAGGATATTCTCTGAAAATAATCAAAAAGAAAAAGGCTAGAGAGATAGTTCCGCAGGAGAACACCTGACTAAGCAAGCACAAGGCCCAGAGTTCAAATCTCAAAAGAAGTTGCATTCCTGTTTGTCAGGTTATGACCTGATAATCAGAGTCAATCACTCCAGACAGCATCTTAATGTCTTTTTGGATTTCTTCATCCATAATACAAGGAGCAGAATTGTTAGAACTCAATCTAATTCTTAGAAATGCTCTAAGAACTAAGACTCAGAACTGCCTTCCTCCCGCTGCTAGTGCTACTCCATAGACACATTTAACCTGTTGATAAAAGAGAAGAAGAAAAGTATGGACTTAACAAATTCTCTCAAGCCTCTGTGTCCTGGGCTACTATCTTCTCACATTGAGGGAACCTAAGTGAGCTTTACTTGAAACTCCAAATATTAGAGCAAAAATTTCAGCATGAGGATTATTATATTTTGAATCACTGAATTGACTTCCACATCTCAGGTACACAAGCAATTTGAACGTTGTTACTCTGGTCTAATTATATGTAAAACACTGAGCAGCAACTTTTTTTAGACATGCAAGAAAGCTGCATCCAGACTGGCTCTCGCCTAACCAGAGCTGGAGCAGCAGATTAATACAGACAGTCACAATCTGCCCAAACAGAGCTCCAGGAGCCAGACCTCAGCAAGAGGCACCGCCAGGCTAGGAAGGCATGAACTGCACTTGGGAAACTGCCGACAACCCAATGAGGATAAGTCAGACAGGTAAAAACTCCAGGGAGCCCAGCGAGAGGGAAGCCTATCCCATGTTGTGAATTTTACCTGAAGGAGTTTATGTGGGCTTCACAGTGAATATCAGAGAAAACTTCAATCCTGCTTCCAGAAGAGGAAAGAGAACAGGAATTCCTTTGAACTAAGTCCGTACCGACCTATTCTTAATAAGACCTGTCCTCCAGAAACAATTTTGTTCAAGCCTCATCTACCAGAGTTTCATCTAAACCTAAATAACTTGGAGAAAGAGAAATACCTAACGTGAGTCCGTTGCAAACTCTGTCCCATCAAAGGCAGCAAAAGGGGACTGAGAAGCATTTTTAAGCTATATCATCCACTCATGCTCACTGAACACTGGGGCCTAATCATAGGACCACAGAATGCTCCCCTCCCACATCCTCTAGCCACGTGACTCAACATCTACTCACAGCAGGGTCTTTTCTCCAGTACATCATGTACCTCTATTAAGAACTACAGAACATTGTAAGAGGCACCCCACCAATTTTTTTTAATAGGGGCCTTAGCATCATCATCCAACTGGATGTAACCGACATCTGTAGCAACCAAAACATATTACACACTGTTCTCAGGCTCACATTTGAACACTCACCAAGGTAGACCATGTTCTAGGGCCTGAAACAACCCTTAGCAACATAAATAGAGAATATGAACTATGTAATGTCTACTCTAAGACTAGAATTAGACTGAATATCAACAACAAAGACCACTTATTGATCGCCAAACATGGAGATAAAATAAACTGTTAATAAATGAGTCAAAGAAGAAATTTCACCAAATAAATATCTTCCTCTAAGCAAATAAGCAAGTTTTCAAAATCTGTGGGATGCCATATAAACAAATGCTTAATAGGAAAAGAACAATCTGGGAATCAATTTTCTACCTCAAAACAATAAAAAAGCAAATTAAATCCAAAGTATAAATGAATAAAATAATGAAAAAAACATAGAAATCAAAAATAAGAAATCTATTTTAAAAATTGCTTTAGAAAGATAAATAAAACAATAAGTCTCTAGCCACCATAACTAGGAGGAGGAAAAACTATAAATACTTAAAATGAAAGAAAGGCCGGGTCTGGGTGGCTCATGCCTATAGTCCTAACTTCTCAGGAGGTTGAGATCTGAGGATTGCCGTTCAAAGCCCACCCAGGGAGAAAAGTCCCCATGAGACTCTTATCTCCAATTAACCACTCAAAAAATGGAAGTGGAGCTGCACCTTAAAGTGATAGCACACTAGCCTTGAGCAAAAGAGCTTAGGGACAGCACCCAGGCCCAAGCCCCACAACCAAAAAAAATAATGAAAGAAAGGACACTACAGATTACATATTTACAAAGAAAAAGGTAATCAAGAACTTTAATGAGCATTCTATGCCCTCAGATTTGAAAACCTAGATAAATAAGCTATACCAAATTGCTCAAGCATATAATCTTCCAAAACGTATACAAGATGAAACAGGCTTATATCTACTAAATCACAAATTAATAACTTCTCAAGACAGAACTGAGTAAGCACAGATAGATTAATTCACTTATTCTGCCAATTTATTGTACCAATTCTCTAATTTCTTTTAGAAGATACTCAGATGGAATGCTTCCTAACTCACTGTGTGATCAACATTTCCCTTATAGTAAAACCTAACAAAAATGTTCCAACAAAAGAAAAGCAAATTCCAGTAACTCTAATAAATATAGATGCTAGAATTTGCAGCAAAATTTTAGCAAATACAATCAATGCCCACAATGAATATACACTAAGATCAAATGAGATTTATTCAAGTAAAACCTAATTTACCATTTAAAAAGCCAATTGAAAGCTGGGTGTTGGTGGTTCATACCTGGTGTTATAGCTATTGAAGAGGCTGAGATCTAAGGATCATAGTTTAAAGCCAGCCAAGGCAGGAAAGTCCATGAGACTTTCATCTCCAATTAAACACCAAAAAGCGAGAGGTGAAGCTGTGGTACAAGGAATAGAGCACTAGCCTTGAGTACAAACACTCAGAAACAGCATCCTGGCCCTGCATTCAAGACCCACGATTGCCTTTTTTTTTTAAGTCAATTGATATATACATAATATCAACACACTAAAGAAAAAAATAATGTGATCATATCAACAGAGAATTCAATATATATCTTACAAAATTTAATAAAAGTGAGGGAAGGGTAGGTTAGGAAGGATGGATGAGAATGTTGAAAGCTGTGACATTGATCAAGACATGTTATATTTGTAAACTGCTTTGTTGAATAACAACTCCTTTCTACAACTACCTAAAGATAATAAACACCTTTTTTAAAAGAGATAAATATCTTATCACTCATTCACTAACTTTTAAATTACCATGAGAAGAAGAGCTTCCTCAACTTAATAAAGAACATCCACCAAAACCCATTGCTGGCATTATGCTACTGGTGACAAACTGAAAATATCACAATGATCAGGAACAGGGCAAAGATGTCTTCTGCTGAACAATGGAAGTTCATGCCTATAATCCTGACGCTAGCTCCTCAGGGGGGCTGAGAGCTGAAGATTACAGACAAATCCACAAGGCTCTTATTTCTGATTAACCAGCAAACAAAAACAACAGCAACAAAAAAACCTGGAACTGGAAGTGTGGCTCAAATGATAGAGCATTAGATGTGAGTTAAAAAGCAGTGTAAAAATGTGAGACCCCGTACTGGCACACACTCATAAAAATAATACTCAATGCCCCAGTAAAATAACAATAGCACAGAAATAAAAAAAATCATTCATAGAAATAAAAAAAATCATTCTAAAATTCATATGAAATCTCAAGAGATACATTCACAGAAAATGCTCCAAGATAATCTCTTTAAACTTTTAATATATTAAAAAGAGGTGAATTAAATAAGACTTGGTTCAAACAAGATTAATTCTGAGTAATAACATAGAGGTCTTAAAGAGCCTACAAGAAACTCATGACCTGGTTCCAATCAAAGCTCAAGTATAGGGCTGGGAATATGGCCTAGTGGCAAGTGTGCTGGCCTCCTATACATGAAGCCCTGGGTTCAATTCCTCAGCACCACATATACAGAAAATGGCCAGAAGTGGCACTGTGGCTCAAGTGGCAGAGTGCTAGCCTTCAGCAAAAAGAAGCCAGAGACAGTGCTCAGGCCTTGAGTCCAAGGCCCAGGACTGGCAAAAAATTAAATTAAATTAAAAGCTCAAGTATATACTAGCTCTAAAACCCTGTGTTTTTTTTCTTATCTAAAAATATAATGTATATGCCATGATTAAGTCACTAAGCACATAAAATTGCTGTAAATGTTCCCTAGCCTTAAAAATTATATAATTGCATTATAGTTGGTATTGGGTAGTAGTTAAAATAAATAAAGCTATAAAATACTGCAAATTACTATTTGCAAGACTATCAAAATGCCTCTGTTTAAGTTTATTAGAAGCAAATGTTCACCTGCAAACATGTTGAATGATAAAATATAGCATGAGTGTGTGTGTGCAAACACAGACACACTCAGAACACACATGCTCTGTAAAATTGAGCATTGGTTTTGGGTTTTTTGGTTTTTTTTAGGTCAAGAGAGGCTTTGATGGATTTGTTTTAATTTTTCAGTTGTTTGCTTTGGTCTAAAAAGTCTGAATTTCTCCAAAGAATATCTTTCTTAAATAAATATGCCCCATGACACAGAAATGATAAATGTATTTCTTACTGTGGAAGATTTTCTTTCCAGAAACAAGTTATCAACTTCTTAAATAAACTCCCACAGGGAAGAAGCAATCACGCACATGGTCAATTCACTGTCTCTCTTCAGTCTTTTCACTGCCTTGGACTTGAATCTGGACTTAGCACAGGAAAATATGATGCATAGAATTTGCTTCAAAGCTGAGAATAGTAGACTGTCTTTCAGAACTACTTCCATATAGCAATAATTTTCTGGAGGAAAATGTGTGTGTTTGTGGGAACGTATATGCAATGGGGAAAATGATAATAAATAAATAAATAAATAAATAAATAAATAAATAAATAAAATATTCTCCAAAGGAAACAAAAGTTAAAACTCTCTACTGATTAGCTTAGCTTTATTTCAAACCTGCATGTCACTTTTTTTTAATTGTCATTTTTTTCAGAATCTAAAAGTCAGTGAGGAAAAGAGTGAATGCACTCAGTGGAATATTTTCTGTCTTATATATGTGTCAAATTTTTCTTGTATTTAAGACTTAAGATACATAACTATTCCCATGCCACATACTTCCCCAGAACACAGGCTCCTGGCAATGAGTTTAGCTTTTTGTATCATTTCAGGTTTTTCCCTGTACCTTTTTAAGATATGTGCATTCTGACAAGTACTAATAATTCATGCCTGTAATCCTAGCTACCCAAAAGGCTGAGATCTGAGGATCAAGGTTCAAAACCAGTCCAAGAAGACAAATCCATGAGACTTTTATTTCCAACTAACCAGGACAGAAAAACCAGAAAATAATGCATAGCCTACCAACCAAAAGTGAAGAAGTCTAACAAGAATCTGAAGCCCCAAGTTCATGTATCAGTAACACCACAATCACACACACACACACACACACACACACACACACACACACATTTTAAGCTAAAAGTATAAAATAACAGAAATATTTCAATCTTAGATTTAAAAGCTATGCAGAGATTATTTACAAATGTTCAATTTCTACAAACAATTTCTCAGTCCCAAGAAATTAATATGAAATCTTGACTGGTATTTATTTAAGTCTTCTAAGTGTCCCTAACATAACAAAATATGTCTCTGGTTTTCTAAACATCTCCTTCTTCCCAAAGTAGATGCTACAAAAAGAAGCTCAAGGTCTGGGAATATGGCTTAGTGGTAGAGTACTTGCCTAGCATGCTTGAAGCCCTGGATTCAATTCCTCAGCACCACAAACACAGAAAAGGCTAGAAATGACACTGTGGCTCAAGTGGTAGAGTGCTAGCCTTGAGCCAAAAAAGCTCAGGAACAGTGCCCAGGCCCTGAGTTCAAGACCCAAGACTGGCACAAAAAAAAAAAAAAAGTAACTCAAGCAGGTAACAGCTCTTACTTATCCAAGAAAGGTGAACTGTCAAGACAGGGAAATCCACTTTAAAAGTCTGACAAGGTACCCAATAGACATTATGGTAATTTAGCTATAAACAACACTGCCTGTATTAGCAACTATGATAGTGGAGAAGTCATAGCCAGATGTAATAGTACTAAGAAAAACTCCTAATAGATCACACATATAAAGAGACAATATTTGGACTCCTGCCACAATGAACATTTTGATTGTCCAATTAATGCAAGTTAAAGAGAAAAGGGCCCCAGCTGAACAAATGATTCTGTCCCTTAGAGAATCTATATTCTGTTTTCCTAACCCTGGGAAAACCATGAGATAAAGCTAGAGGAAAAGAATGTGCATGAAGGGACTGGGAATATGGCTTAATGATAGGTAGAGTGCTTGCCTCGCCTCGTATACATGAAGCCCTGGGTTCGATTCCTCAGCACCACATATACAGAAAATGGCCAGAAGTGGTGCTGTGGCTCAAGAGGCAGAGTGCTAGCCTTCAGCAAAAAGAAGCCAGAGACAGTGCTCAGGCCCTGAGTTCAAGCCCCAGGACTGGCCAAAAAAAAAAAAAAAAAGTGGTTGGTGCTGACCCTGGATGATTTGAGGGCAAATAAATCTTTAAAAAACAAAAAATAAAGAATGTGCATGAAGAAACCAATACTTGCTGCAGCCAAGGAGGGAAAAATCTTTGAATTATGTACTGAGATTAAAACTTTGATATAGACTTGACTGGACTTTTAGTCCATTACTTTAAAACAAAAAGTCTCAGAGCTGAAAATCACTGGAATGTTAAGAAATCTATGTGAGCTGTCATCCAACGGCCCGGAAAGGAGACAGACAGACTGATAGTAGAGAGCATTTTTGAAGCTACTGGCAATGGGGAGAATAAGGAAGAATCATTTCCCATTTGTACATCAGAATCCAGGTCATGAAATAACTAGGCTACAATTAGAGTAAACCTTCATTCACTGATATAAACTGTTTCTCTATTCTTCAGAACCTAACAAAGAGCTTTCCTGTTTTCATTTAGTCCATCTCTTGTATAGGTAATTTCTTAAGTAAGGAAGTCATATATTATTTTAACTTTCTCTTCTGTCTTAAAAAAAAAAAAAGCCAAAGTACCATTGTCCTTTTCAACAGCTATCTTTGGAAGTACAATAGTCAAGATCAACTCCAGTTGTATTTTTTTAAGTGACAGAAAGCGATAATATTCAAACTAATTATTCTCCTTAGAGTTTAAGTGTTCCTGTGCAAATCTTATAGAAAACAGTCAAGAACATCCTCTAAATGATCTCTGTGACCACTCAATTCTCCGTAAATAAATACTTTTGTGTTCACTGTTATCCAGAAGAAATGTAGCTCAAATAAAACAAAACGTTTTGCTAGTAAAATAAAAAACAGAGTAAAACTATATGTATTTTTATTACCTTGAACTGATGTTTGGTTTTTATCTCCCACAGCAAAGGAAAAATAAACATTTCCTGCATCAACATGAGACTGTCTCACCATGTAATGTCAAGGGGCTGGAATCTACAGTCTATACACTCAGACATGAAGAAATAGGATTTTTGGTGTTTTATATTACTTACCTCATCTTGGCTCTCAAGGTTGCCAAACAAATGTATCCTAGTGGCTTTATTTGGTAATAGTCTACTTGTAGTAATTACTCATTTCCAGATTTTTGCATTCTCTCCAATTTCTCCTTTCCACCATGGCCTCTAAGTACAAGGTTAAATTTAAATTTCCAATTGGAAAAAAGCACAAAGTGTCTGATCTTTGGGATTTTTCTCTAGTTGTAGTGACTCGCCTCATTTAGTTAGGTCATTGACCACTTTGTTCACTGTGTCTACTAAAGCACTCTAATCTACCTGATTACTGTGCAGTATAAGACCCATGCCTATAATACCAAGTACTCAGGAGGCTGAGCTCTGAGGATAGCAGTCCAAAGCCAGTCTGAGCAAGAAAATAATGTCCATGAGACTCTTATCTCCAATTAATCACCAAAAAACTGGAAGTGGTACTGTGGCTCAAGGTGGTAGACTGCTAGCCTTTGGCTGCAAAAGCTCAAATATAGCACCCAAGCTGTGAGTTCAATCACCACAACCAAAAAGAATAAGATCCATAGAGCTGTGATTGCTCTTGTTTGCTCTGTTTAGAGTTAGGCTACATATATGTTGCTAATGGAACTTCACAGCCCTAAATAAGACCTCTTTGTCTCATCTACAGCCTTCTTATGAACCAATGAATCTGACAAACTCTACCAACTCTACTACAGTAGTCAAGGCTCTTTGTTATAACCCACAGAAGCAGGTTCATTCTAAATACAATGGTTATTAAAAAGATTTTGTGGGCTGGGGATATGGCCTAGTGGCAAGAGTGTTTGCCTCGTTTACATGAAGCGATTCCCCAGCACCACATATATAGAAAATGGCCAGAAGGGGCGCTGTGGCTCAACTGGCAGAGTGCTAGCCTTGAGCGGGAAGAAGCCAGGGATGGTGCTCAGGCCCTGAGTCCAAGCCCCAGGACTGGCAAAAAAAAAAAAACAAAAACATTTTGTATGCCAGGTACCAGTGGCTCACACCTGTAATCCTAGCTACTCAGGAGGCTGAGATCCAAGGATCATGGTGAGAAGCCAGTCCAGGTAGGAAATGCTGTGGGACTCTTATCTCCAGTAAACTACTAGAAAAAAAACCCGGAAGTGATACCATGACTCAAATGGTAGAAGGCTCACCTTAAGCAAAAGAAGATTGGGGACAGCACCCAAACCCAGGACTGGTGAAAAAAAAAGGATTTTTGTGTATGGCTTACAGAAACATTGAGGAGATCATAGTAACCAACTTGAAGCCTCAAGGAACATAACACAATTCAAATTTACATCACAGGTCTGCCGAGTAGATTGTAATAGATGGTACCAGACCAATGTTTCCAGTTATAAAAGCTAGGAAAAAAGAGAGATGAAGTACAATAACCCTATTGTTAAAGATGTCAGAGTACTATTGAAATAAAGATGATTAGAGGAACTGAAGTTCTAGTCCTTCCTAGGCAAAATGATCATCTTGAGGTGTTTTCATCCATAGGGGGATCTGCTGATTAAAAGAGTAGACTAAGAATCTAGCTTACATTTAGGTGAGGGGTTCTACAGAAGAAACGATGTCAGTAAAGCCCTTGAAGTTCCCATTGACTGAGTGATGTGTTTGTATCCATAGGAAGTAGATTCACAGACTTTCTTTCCTCCAAGTTACCTTTTGTGAGTGCTAGAATAACACAAGACTATGGTGATCTCTGATAGAAATGAAACTTCCCAGTCTCCTAGTGCATAGAATACAAAACCATTAGAGACAGAGAGCCTTCCTCCAGCATTTCGCTGGTCTTCCTCTCAAGATCTTTGCACAATTTTGAAGCTAAGAAACCAATTGAAGTAATAAACCAATAAATTATGCTCAAAAACTCTGAAAGATACCACTGAAGGCCATATATCTTCTAGGGCTACAAACAAAGGGATATCTTAGGCATTTACACAAATATAGGATGGCACTGTGCTGCAAAGCTTAGGTAAAAATCCTAAATTGACCAAGTCTTTCTAGAATTAGAATCTAAAATCAACCCAGTTGAATCCTGGTTTGGAGTAAGATAATCTGTTCCTCCTGAATATCATTGAATGTACATTCTGCATCTACAGAATATAATATCTGAAAATTTGAACTTCTCAAAGTCCTTAATAGCAAAGTAAGCATAAAAATATAGGAATATAATATACAATTTTAACACAGAGACAAGAATGTAGATTATAAAAGATACGTGAGACACATTCAAAAGGCAATACACACATAAAAGTACATATGGGCAAAGCACCTTCCCTCAATCCCCCATCCTGCACCAGCAACCCAGCTAAGCCAGGAGAGTGGCCTCACAGCTGCCTGGAACCCCAGGACCCAAGCATGGAGATTGTAGCATCCAGACTCATCCAGATGCAGAAAGTTTCCACAGCATGGCCAGTCAGCCCACAACCAACTCCAGGATCACTGAGTATCCAGTTGGGGACCCCCTCCCTCATGGGAGACCCAGAGCTGGTGGTGACCCCAAGAGCTTGGCCCAGATGACCACCTCCCACCCAAGAAGGGACACCACACTTGAAGAGGACAAATAGGCCAGAACTCTTCCTCACTCTCCCCACCCTACCTGTCAGCTTCCAGGAGACCACTTGGATTCATACTGGGTGTGTATTAGGACCCTGCAGCCTCCACAGCCCTGGCTGCCATCAGGGAAACATGAACTGCTAGAAGACAGCAGAGACAATCTCTCATGCACCTGTAAGAGCCTGTCCCTTCCAAAGCTCACTGCCACCACAGAAGTCTGAATCTAGCCCTCCCAACCCTGCCTTAGACTAGACCAAGTATAGTCTAGCCAGCCCACAGAGATCTTTCTGGCCTGGGGGCTGAGAGTGAACTAGTTCACCCAGTGTGAGCCAGCCTAGGCCCCATGTGGGCTGCCACCAGTCAGGTACAAGCAGGTCAAGCTCAAGACACAGCCCTAACAATCCCTGAACCCACAGTGAAAAATTACAAGAGTCATGAACCAAGACAACAAACCAAATCTAAAAACCAACAGCAATCCAGAGAAGAACCCCAGAGAGAGTGAAGGAGTATAGATGAAGCAAAATAAATAAATAAACGGTTGAAGAAATGATGGCAGAATTGGCCAGTGAAATAAAGGGGAGAAGCAAAAACAATTTCGAGATTACAAAGAAGAAACACTTTTAGACACATCATAGTAAAAACATTAGACTTGAAAAGCCAGGAATTGATTTAAATGCTGCAAAATCAAAGAATTAAACTTAGGGCTTCAATCTTGGCAAGCAAGTCCTCCACACCTGGCTCACAGCCTCATCTACTTATGAATTTATGGTGGTCAAGTTGTATCTATAAGAACACTGAATCTCCAATAACTTAAGCAAGATATTCGAGTAAGAAATGCATTGTTTCCGAAGGTATGTTGCATAAAAGCTTGAAAAGAATAAAACGAAGGACTGGCACCAAAATATAAATAAATATTTTTTTAAATCCTGGCCCGTAACTGACAACACACTATATGTCATTTTACTATGGTTTTTCATTGCCCTGAATTAATTAATTCATGTTCTTTAGTATGAATATACTGTGATGCATAATCTACTCATCTCTCCTGCCTTACTTCCTACCAACTTTTTCCCTTTTGCTTTTTCTGTATCAAGAATTCCTAGTCTTTTGTTCTTCTATATCCCAGAAAGATTCTTCACCAGGTCTTTGGCATGGAGCTCTCTGGCCTCCCTTTCTTTTGTACCCTTTGACTAGATGACTTCTAGACAATATCTGCAATGTCTTCCCTGACCATCTTTGCCTAAAGTTCCCTCATTCTGTGCTGTTACCAGGCCCTCTGGATATAGCACATCTTGATACTTAGATAACATTTAATATTTATTGAATGAATATGTGAATGAATGAATTCTACATAGTTCCAGCACAAACTGTTGTCATTTGTCCCTTGTATTCTTCAAATGCAAGGAAAGTATGTGAAGGGTACCTGCTTTTAATTCACCCATTCAACTGAGACAAATGTAAGAATTGAAATATGCATTTTTCTCTCCTAAATTCAATCGTCAATAAAATTCAATAGCCAAGAGCAAACTTTGCCACGATATTTTCAAATGTGCAACCAAGAATTCAATGTATATACTACAAAACTAAGAAAAGTAGGAGAATGGCTGAGTCAAAGAGGGGTAAGAATGTTGAAATGGGTGATACTGATCAAGAGGCATTATAGATAAAGGCTTTGTTAAATGAAAACCCCTTTGACAGCTATTTAAAAATAACAAAAAGAAGAAGAAAAAAAACAGTGTAGTCAGCACTCCAGTGCAGAGCCAAATTTTCGTTATCTGTTTGTCATCTTTACTCCTGCCCTCAGAAATTTGTTGCATTTTTCTCTGGAATATGTATATGCACACACATATATATGTGTGTGTTTGTGTGTGTATATGTGTGTATATATATACATATATATGTGTGTGGCATGAGAAATGAGATTTATATTTTGAATTAATCAGCCCCTAGGGTTTCTGGTAGAAGAAAAGTCTCCCCAGTTGCTTTGTTTTCCTGACTAGGGACTGCCTTTTCAGGATAAGAAATTAGCTCAGATACATCATCAGCCATACCTCTGGATATCTTTTCTCACATTTTTTAAAGAGCCAAGACAAATATCTGTCATCCTATCTACTCAGAAGGTTGAAATCTGAGAGCTGAAAAAAAAAAGCTGAAAGTAAAACTGTAGGTGGAGTGGTAGAGTGCCGGCCTTGAATGGATAGGCTAAGAAGCAGTATCCTAGCCCCTGAGCTCAGGCTTCAGTACCAACACAGAAAGAAAAATAGGGCAAAGATAAAGTCACAAAAATTGCTGCTGCTGAATGCAGAGGTATAGCCCAGGCCAAAGCAGCTATAATTTTTTCTGATCAAGGTCACTCCTCCAGTCCAGTATTTCATCTTTTGTGCTCTCTTCCTTCACATCGTGATGGAAAAACAGACAAGAATGAAAACAAATTCAATCAGTAAAACGTAGATATATCAAGTTATCACCTATAAAGAACTGCAAAATGCATCAAAAAGTTGATTTTTTTCCTCTTCTATGCTTTTGTTGGAGATATATATATATTTATGTGTGTATATATATGTATATACGTGTGTGTATATATATATGTATATATATATATATATATATTGCCTGTATATCTGCATTGAAACTTACGATCTTGTAATTTTCCTACCTTAGGAGGCATGATTTATCTCTAAGGGAGGGACCATTATAAATACCAGCTCCACTTCATAACAACATCTTCTGTCTTCTATCTGCCAACTGTGTGTGTGTATGTGTGTGTGTGTGTGTGTGTGTGTGTGTGTGTGTGTGTGTGTGTGTGTCCTGGAGCTTGCCCTCGAGGCTTAAGTGCTGTCACTGAGCTTCTTTTGCCCAAACTTAGTGCTCTAGCACATAGCCACAGCTCCACTGCAGGCTTTTTTTTTTAATAGTTTAGTTGAGATAAAGCATCTCACAGGGGCGGGGCCCTGTGTGGGCGGGGCCCCACACTGACCCCGATGGGCGGCCCTGTGGCCCCGCCTCCCCTGCCTGCCTCTTCCAAAGCTGCACTTCCAGCTTTGGCTCTAGACAGTAAAGAACTGAAGTGATTGGGAAATGTTAATGCTTGTATAAATGTCATATAATTAATTTTCAAAGGAGTATGTATTAAGTAAAAGTCTGTAAATATGTTAATGAGGCCAATTTTTTCAGCATTTATAGTTATTTTTTTCACTTGTTAGGAAGCTTTTGTTATGTATTTTCTGTTAATAGTACTTAAAACTACAACTTCTTAACAGAATAAATAAAGAGAAACTATTTATAGGAAAAATATTAATTTGATATTCTTTAGTGAACTTGTATATACAGTTCTTCAATGAGTATGATTTATTTCATGGGAATAGTCAATGATCTATGATAATCCTTTAGAGAACTTCTACATATTTTCTAAAAATGTGAAAATGAAATGAAATCTAAGGCATTTTGAACTAAGGCATCTTCATATGCTTGAATAGAAGGAAAGAAGTAAAAGCTTTTGATTCATACATGTGTTCAGAGAACCCCAAAATGTAAATATTAGTGACTTTACACAGCTACTTAAGAAACAGTATTAAGAGCAATTTAAAGAACTCTACCCCTGAATTATACTAAAAAAAAAAAACAAAAACAAAACCAAATTCTACTTTCATTGTTGGCAAATGTATGAAGACAGTGAAGACTCAGGTTAAAACTATTTGATAAGTACAGCTTGACTTTCAAATATCCAATGTTGGGGCTGAGGATATAGCCTAGTGGCAAGAATGCCTGCCTCGGATACACGAGGCCCTAGGTTCAATTCCCCAGCACCACATATACAGAAAACGGCCAGAAGCGGCACTGTGGCTCAAGTGGCAGAGTGCTAGCCTTGAGCGGGAAGAAGCCAGGGACAGTGCTCAGGCCCTGAGTCCAAGGCCCAGGACTGGCAAAAAAACAAAACAAAACAAATATCCAATGTTACCTTTCTATATTACAGCTCACGGTATGCTGCAATCTGTGTGATATATATGACAAACATTTTTAATCTGTGTAAACACAGGCTTTAAATAGGAATTTACTATTTTTTGTAATGTCTTTTGCTATTTTTTCATTGATCATTTGTTCTTGTTATTTTGATAAAGTATCAAGACATTTTGCTTTGAAAAAAAAAAAAAGCATCTCACAGACTTTCCTTCCTAGGCTGGCTTCTAACTGCGATCTTCAAATCTCAGCCTCCTGAGTAGCTAGGGTTACAGATGTAAGCCATAAGCACTAGACTGCCAACCTATTTTTAGAGAGATTGCAAAATCACTGTTTCCCAAGCATCCTATATTAATATTAAATTGTATTTTGTAAGGTAATTGCAGCAGTGGGCCTAATCAACCCTGAACACCTTCTAATGTGTCTCAGGCTGAGAGACTAGGCAAAGACTCCTTTCCCACTCTTGAATTGTCCCTGGAGTTTCCTCCCACATTCTCTTTGCTTTGTGTGAGTTGAAAGAGGCTGTGGGTGGGAAGTATGAAAGTTTGAAGAACTTCCGCCCCTGGGCTTGGAAACAGGCATAATGACTTCTCTGTAATGTCGCCTTCTTCTGCATGGGTCAAGGGTCAAGGGAACTGAGCCAGATGGAATCAGAAGCACATGCCACCATGATGGTTTTAGAAATGAGTTAAAGGTTATAAATATCTGCTTGATACCGGAATAGCTTAGAATATGACCTAAAGTACTTTTCCCTGGGGATACCATGGAAAGAAAGTAGAGAAAGAGAAAAAGAAGGAAAGAAGAAAGACATTCATACTCATCATTAAACCAAGTCAAATACTATAATAATCATTTTTTCTCTTGCTCTAATAGTTATCCCTAAAAAATAAATGATCCCTTACACACTATCCTGATAAGAATAACTTACTATATCCTCCTTGCACTCCTGGCTTGCATATGCTGTTTCTCTCCCTCTTTCTTCTCAAAGTCCTTTGGAGGGAACATGATAGTTTGATGTTCTCTACCTTAAATGGGATAGTCCAGTAACTCTTTTACTATCCATATTCTCACTAATTTTCAACATTTTTACAAATTAGGAGTAAAGATGATTTCTTTGATTTAGATAGATATGTTTTGTTTTGTTCTGTTTTGTCCATGTAAGTACTGGGGCCTAAGCCCTGAACCCTGCCTGTCCTTTGCTTTATCTACTCAAGACTGTGGCTCTAGTACTTAAGCCAGTTTAGTTTCTTTCACCTAACATGTTCTATCCATTTTCCTTATAATTTTTGATCCTAGACATAGTGATAGAAATCTATAGTAGCTGCTACTTAGGAGCCTAAGATAGGAAGATAGTGATATCAATAAATCACTGTGAAACTGAATAAGAATCTCAAAATAAATAAAAGACTAGATGTAGTTCGATGGTAAAGCACTCTTCCACTTAAAACTCTTCCTCCAAGAAAGCAGAAGAATCCACTATACAAGGATAAGGAAGTAAGAATGTTCCAGATGCAGATTCCAGTCACTGAGGAGCCTCCTGACCCCTTAGTACCTGAATCCAGGCTCTGACTATGTTGAATTCTACCTTCTGTAGGGAACTCTGAAGCTGAGATGTGAAACTTGGAAAAGGTATTAGAGTTTGGAATGTCACCTTGACAGTACTAAGAACGCTGAGAACTGGCCATTGAAGGGTTAAAACAGACAGCTCTGGAGAGGATTAAGAGATTGGGGGGCTGGGGATATGCCCTAGTGGCAAGAGTGCTTGCCTCCTATACATGAGGCCCTGGGTTCAATTCCCCAGCACCACATATACAGAAAACGGCCAGAAATGGCGCTGTGGCTCAAGTGGCAGAGTGCTAGTCTTGAGCAAAAAGAAGCCAGGGACAGTGCTCAGGCCCTGAGTCCAAGCCCAGGACTGGCCAAAAAAAAAAAAAAAAAGAGAGAGATTGGAATGTCACCCCCTTCCTTGGTGCTGGAAGGGCTGAGAGGTAAACCATGAAAGCTAGGTAAAGCAGAATACATCTTTGAACTTTTCCCGGGTTGCAGTCTTCTTTCTCAAAATAATAAGGGAACTAGTTTTTCTCACAAACTCTGTGGTATTCTCTGATTATAATAAGTATAAATGTTTTATTTTCTGTAAGAATCCATAATAAACTTCCCTGTATGAACTCAAATAAATATGCTTGCTTCCAGAAACTTGTGCTCCAAGTGTCATGGGCCTTGAGTCCCCTGGTCCCTGCTGAATTTTTCTCCATATACCTGTCTCTGTGCTTTTCTCATTTCTATGGCTCCCGTATCCCATCATGCTGCCTTGGGCTGTGATTAGAAACATCTTCAAACTCTCCTAACAAATTCCCTTTTCCTCCTTCAACTAGTTGTAATCAGAGGAATGTTTAAAGAGAGAAATCACATGGAGGAAGTGAGTAGGCCAGAACTAAGTAGGAGAACCAGGTAAGAGAGAATCACAAATCAGTCATTAGAAAGATGGCCAAGCGCAAATATAGATGAGGTAGAATAGACCTAGACTCAAAGAATCAAAGAGTTGATTCTAGGTAATCATTCATATGCTCTTCATGACTTTGGTCACAAATAAATAACCAAAGCTATAAGATGTCTCTCTCCTCTCATTTTGATCATTCTTTTCCTAAGGAAAGCAAGAACATAGCACTTACTTTCTTTTTGTTGTTGTTGTGGTGGTGGTGGTAGTGGTGGTACTTGAACTCTGGGCTTAGGTGCAGTCCCTGAACATTTCAGCTCAAGGCTAGTGCTCTGCCACTTAAGCCACAGCACCAGAAGTGGTGCTATGGTTTATTGGAGATAAGAGTCTCAAGGACTTTCCTGCACAGGCTGGCTTTGAACCATGATCCTCAGATCTCAGCCTCCTTAGTAGCTAGGATTACAGGTGTGAGCCACCGGCACCCAGCTTAGCACTTACTTTTCTAAAAATAGAAAAAAAAATTATCTTTTCCAATCACATAAATTGAAAAAATATAGTAGATTGCAATTCTGTCCCTTCTTGCCCTTACTCAGTGAAATAGTTGTGTTTTGCATCCCCCCCCCCAAGTACTTTGTATGCCAAGGACACATCCTCAGACATTCTCTGGCTCCTCAGTCTCTCCTTATCATATGACATGGTGCCCTCTCAATTTAATTTATTTTCTCCTCAATATTTCCTATCCAGTAGCCCTACCCCAGCTTCTCTCTCTCCCTTGCTCTCCCCCGCCTCTCGCAGAGGCCAGTGCTTGATTTTATAGCCTCCTATATAGTTACCTTGTTCCCAACCTACATTCTTTCCAATACATTCCATATAAAATGTAAATAATAAATAGGTGTTTAATATTTTTCTCCATATAAAATAATAAATTATCTTCAAAAATACAAATTGTCTGGATCTATTATCATTTAAAGACTATTGAGTCTTTAGTTTAAGCTATACTTTTTAAATTTTTATTATCTATAAGTAGTTGTGCAAAGGGGTTTCAATTGAATATGTCAATTTATGACAATGTGTCTTGATCAGTGTCAGCCCTTTCATCATTCTCCCCCATCTTTCCCAATTCCATTCATCCTCTCAAGTTAACTGGTTCCATTTTAACATATATACACTTACATAAAATTAATACCATGGCTGTATCCCTGTACTCTGTATGTGTGTGTCTGTCTGCCTATCTGTCTGTGTGTCTGTGTGTGTGTGCTCTTGTGTGTCTCACACATGCACACTGGTCTTGGGGCTTGAATTCGGGGCCTGGGTACTGTCCCTGAGCTACTGTGCTAGCATTCTACCACTTGAACCACAGCTCCACTTCTGGTTTTTGGCATTTATAATAGGAGAAAAGAGTCGCCAGGGATTTCTTACCCAGTCTGGCCTTGAACAGAAATTTTCAGATCTCAGTTTTACAGACATGAGCCACCAGTGCCCAGCTCCTATATTTTTTAATGTGACTATCAAAACAACTTCCAGTCTCACCTCAGCTTTTTTCCCCCAATTTTATCTTCCACAAGTTCCTCCCCAAGTATTATATTATTACAGACTGAACATTTGTGTTCCCTCAGTTCTCATATGTTCAAACTCCATTCTCCAATCTGACAGTATTTGGAGATGGTAGGGAAGGTAAGTAGAGCCTTCACATCCCTCATGATCGGATTGGTACCCACAGGTGCATTATGCATATCTGATTGCCAGGTGAGGACACAGAAGCTATCCAAAAGCCATGAAATTGACTCCTCAAGACACTGTAACCTAAGACTTCTCAGCTCCAAAACTATGGGAAGTAAATAAGCCACTCAGCAAATATCATTCTTGTATGAGTAGCCTTCTTTGAATAAGACAAATACTCAACCTGCAGATTTTAAGAATATCATTTCTAGTCTCTATGACATTGACATGGAAATGGGTTTTTTAAATAACAAGTCAACAAAATCACTTGTATATTCATGTGTTTAATTAATTCTTTGTTCATTCCATCTCAAACATATAGTAATTCATAGGTAAATTGTGAATCAATGTCTTCAAAATCCTTAATATAATAATTTTTACTTAAATAGTGAACAAAAATGCCAAATTTCACAGTAGCCAACAGTTCCAACTAAATATTTTATCCAATTAAAATTGGGCTATGTAAGCAAAGCAATGACTGTGATGTTTTCAAAATGTCTTTACTTCATTTGAAACCACACAAATTTTATAAAGCATTAATTAAATGTTTCCAATTTTAATGCAAATATATATAAGCCTTTTCTAAATACATGTCCATTAACAAGTATAATTTATGAAAGCAATTCTTACTCAAAATACAAACCCTACATTAAGATGAAGAAAACTTGCTATTATACAATGGACACGCACAAAAAGATTCATATTAAAAAAAATTAGCCAGTATAATCTAGGAAGAATCAAACCTTAGTGCAAAAGACCTTGCTCCAAATAATTTTTTTATTTTTATTATTATTATTTTTTTTTTTTTTTTTTGGCCAGTCCTGGGCCTTGGACTCAGGGCCTGAGCACTGTCCCTGGCTTCTTTTTGCTCAAGGCTAGCACTCTGCCACTTGAGCCACAGCACCACTTCTGGCCATTTTCTGTATATGTGGTGCTGAGGAATCGAACCCAGGGCCTCATGTACACAAGGGAAGCACTCTTGCCACTAGGCCATATCACCAGCCCCCAAATAATTATTTTTGAAAGGCATAAAGGCAGAGAGGAAAATCTAAGACAATAGATTTTGATGCCTAAATGATTTTCCACCTAGAGGAATTGTCACCTGCTCCAATTTGTGATTTGTTGAGTCTTTCCAATTGCTTCCTGTCCAAGTTGTCTGGAATAATATTCTCATTGTTAATGGCATATAACGTTAGTATGGCTTTAATGTTTCTGCCAAATGTCATTACTTCATCTCTCAAAGAAAGCTGTGGAAATAGATGGAATCATCTTATACAGACCTCTGGTGATCTTCAATGAAGAAATGAGAAAAACAAAGCTATGATGTCTGGCAAAACTCTCCTTTGCTTTGTGATTCTGGTTATATTAACATGACTGATCAAGAATACTACTATTTGCTAATTGCAAGGCATGGGGCTACATTACTGTTGAATAAATGATTAGACGTTTATACAACCCAGATTTTGTAGCATTGTTATCCAGCAGATTGCTTCATTTTATCTCACAGAAAGGTCAACTAGCCTTACAGAGACAACATGATATAAACCAGAGATATGAAAATGGTCAAAGAATTTCATTAGTGACGAAGTTAGAGATAATTACAAAGATTCAATGACCATTACTTAATTCCAACTTGCTCTGGGCCCTCCCCCCTTTCCTGTTTCCAAATGCTGAACATGATTATGTGCACAGCAATGTGTGTACTTGTGTTTTCATATACACATCAACTCTTACCATTCACAGGTTTCATAATTGTGAATTTAAACAAATTTAACTCCATAAATTGCATTGATAGCTTCAAAGTCAATATACTCTGCATTGTTTTTACAATGGTATATGGGCACATGCCAAGAAGTAAGAAAAATTAAGTTTCCCAAAGTACTATATTCTGGCTAAAATCAAACAAGGTGATTCCATGCCATCCCATTGCTATTCTCATACAGAGATAGCCAGAGAACAGAGATAGTTGAAACAGGAGGCAAAATGATTCAAGAAGCTCCAGCTCAGGGCTTAGTGGATGGCAACTGTTAGAGGTAGGCTCAAGCAAGTTCCTTAATGCCTCCCCATCATGCTTTCTTCTTTGTAAAAGAAATAAAACAGCGGCTCTCTGACCAGTACCATGGCAGTCGGCAAGAACAAGTGCCTTACAAAAGGCGGTAAAAAGGGAGCCAAGAAGAAAGTGGTTGATCCATTTTCTAAGAAAGATTGGTATGATGTGAAAGCACCGGCCGTGTTCAATATAAGGAATATTGGGGAAACACTAGTCACGAGGACTCAAGGAACCAAAATCGCATCTGATGGCCTCAAGGGTCGGGTGTTAGAAGTGAGCCTTGCTGATCTGCAGAATGATGAAGTCGCATTCAGAAAGTTCAAGCTCATTACTGAGGATGTTCAGGGCAAGAACTGTCTGACCAACTTCCATGGCATGGATCTCACCCGAGACAAAATGTGCTCCATGGTCAAAAAGTGGCAGACCATGATTGAAGCTCATGTTGATGTCAAGACTACAGATGGTTATTTGCTTCGTCTGTTCTGTGTTGGTTTTACTAAAAAACGCAACAATCAAATCCGCAAGACCTCCTATGCTCAGCATCAGCAGGTGCGCCAGATCTGGAAGAAGATGATGGAGATCATGACCAGAGAGGTGCAGACAAATGACTTGAAAGAAGTAGTTAATAAATTGATTCCAGACAGCATTGGCAAAGACATAGAAAAGGCCTGCCAGTCTATTTATCCACTGCATGATATCTTCGTTAGAAAAGTAAAAATGCTGAAGAAGCCCAAGTTTGAATTGGGAAAACTCATGGAGCTTCATGGTGAAGGTGGTAGTTCTGGAAAAGCTACTGGGGACGAGACTGGCGCTAAAGTCGAGCGAGCTGATGGATATGAACCACCAGTCCAAGAATCTGTTTAAAATTCAGAGTTTTAATGGCGACAAATAAAAGGCCTATTTGTGAAAAAAAAAAAGGAATCTATCAAGATAATTTGTTTATTTGGGGTTAGGGATGGGTCACGGGGATGAATGAAGAGGAGAAGACAGGGAGAATGAAGTTAAGAATCCAATTTTAATTGCATACCCTATAAAATTAAGAAGAGTTAGGGAAGGGGTGGGGAGGGGAGGGATGGGTAAAAGAATGTTGAAAGGGGTGATATTGATCAAGATATATTGTACTCATAAAATGCTTTGTTAAGTGAACAACAGAGTAGTATAAATATGTAAAGTATATTTCATCAACAGTTTGCTCTTTGCACTAGAGTTTTGGGTGAATTTTTAGAGCATAACTATAATAAACATCAAGAGTATACTGTATGTAGCTGAAAGTTTGTGTACATGCCTGTAATACCAGCACTTAGGAGGTAGAAGAAAGAAATCCAAGTGGTTTCTTTTTCATTTAATTTTATTTTATTATCTTTAAATAGTTGGACAAAGAGGTTTCAGTTCAATGTGTCAGTTTATAAGTACAATTCATCTTTGGCAATATCATCCCCTTTATAATTATCCCCCATCAATCCCCACCATTCCCTTTCAATTTTCCTAGTTCCATTTTCTCATCTATACATAGAAAGTTATGACTCCATTCAGCCACCCTTCCTCTCTCTATTAGTCTGCCCTCTCCCCCCCTTGTCTTCTCCCCTTGTCTCCAATCCACTAAACACAAGTTTCAGCTTCACGAACACTAAGAGTTTGAGGCCATCCTGGGCCATCTAGCAGGACCTTGTCTCAAATAAACAATCTACTACATCTAGACACTGATAATGACAATCTGAGATGTCATGATGAGTCAAGTCTTCCCTCTGAGAAAACTGAAGAAGGTCATTTGGAATCCAGGCTGATATGAGCTTATTTTGATACTTCAAATGTTTTCATATTGTTTGACTGCAGAAATGTATATACTGTCTATCTAGCTCTTACTACTAAATTCCATGTCCTTTATCCATACAAGATTGTTTATGAAACCACCCAAACCATGCTGGATAGTTGGTTTATGTAGGCTACTACTCTTAATAACATTACTATCTAATATGTATCACAACTTCACATCTTCTGGAAATGTAATCGAAAATTACCAATAAGCAATTTTTAGCAAATTTCAGATCCCACAAAGATTTTTTAGCTGGCCCAATTTTCCTGCTAGAATTAGATATGGTCAAAAAGTTACAGGAACTACCAAATTAAGTAAAAAACTTGACTGCCTTGATCTAACAGAAATATAGCACTTATAAACTAGAATACATATATAGATACAGATATAGATAGATACATAGCATATAAAAAGAATTTTGAAGCCAGGCACAAAGGTGCATATCTGTAACACCAGCTCTCAGAAAACTAAAGCAGAATGATCAGGAATTTGAAGTCAGCCTGGGCTATGTAGTAAGACCCTGTCTTAAAAGTAATAATGAGCCAGCCATCAGTAGCTCATGCCTGTAATCCTAAGTACTCAGGAGGATTGCAGTCCAAAGCCAGTCCAGGAAAGAAAGTCTATGAGACTCTTACTGTTATTAATGACCAAAAATCCAGAAGTGGGACTGTGGCTTAAGTAGTAGAGTGCTAGTCTGGAGCAAAAAAGCTCAGGGACTGTGCCTAGGCCCTGAGTTCAAGCCCCAGGACTGGCACAAAAGAAAGAAAAGTAGGAAAAACAAGAAAGAAAGAGGGAGAGGGAAAGTAAGATGGAAAGAGAAAGAAAGAAAGAGAAAAATGGAAGGAGGGAGGGAGGGAAGGTTTGAAAGATAGCAGATGGTTGCAATGGCACCTGTCATAGTCAGATAAAGGAAAGTTTCAAATTCATCAATTAAGATGGTATTTTGAGGAAATAATCTGACCAGAGAGTAGCTAAAGATCACAGAGTCAGTTGTTCATCTTTTCTTATCATTAATGATTTCTCTGGTTTCTTGTACCATTCATCCAATGCACCATGTATCCTATTGAAGAAACATCTAGCTGTGGGCCTCCAACTTGACCAGCTTATATTGGACTACCCAAGCTGACCCTCCTTTTGGTTCCCTTTCTTCCAGATTCTCAACCTTTCACTCAGTCTTCTTTCTGTCCCTCTGTGTTAGTCATGAATGTAGGTAACTGTCATTTCTCTCCATAAAATATGTCTCTACATGTCCTCTCTTACTCCTAGAAATGCATACTCTTAACCTCCTTTGCACCCCCTACCTACCCTTGAAGGAGGCTTGAACTCATAAATCACTATAACACAATTTTAAGTGAAGATGCAAATTTATTGATACACACAAAGCTTTTATTATCTTTTATTGCTGTAATCTTGCTACCGTATTCCACACATGGCTTACTTGGAAGTCATTTATTTGGGCTGGGTGAACTTATGATTAATTTAAAACTCAGACTAGATTGTATGATTTTTAAACTATGTAGAAAAAAATTCATCTTGATGAAAGAAATGGCAAAAATGCATTCAAGATGGGCACACTATAGTTCCTTCTTAGTCAATGTGGTAGTGATAATGACTTTCAGATTTGGTTTGGAGGATTTACAAAGGCTTTTTGATTGTGTCATATCTTATTTTTGAGGAGTTCTATGCTTTAGAAGATTAAAGTCCTTTTCAAGAGTGCCATCTAACCACTCTATTTTTATGCTGGTAGTGGGCAGAAAACATGCTCTATTGACTAATGGGTAATGCCTTAAGCAGTTTTATGAGGTATGAAGATTTATGTGCCTAAAGTTGGCCTGAAATATCTTCCTGGAAAGTTATAGGATGATGATCCTTTCAGTTTACTAAATAGCTACAGTTATATCAAACTTCAGAATACACTTTCAGACCACTGCTTTCTTGCTATTGACCTTGATTCTTTTATAAAGCTTCTGCAACTGCCATCTCTACCCAAAGTTTGTCTGTCCTTCTTCAGAATTCCCAGACCTTTTATAGGCCTTTCTTTGCTCTCTTTCACATTAGATCTTCAAACCTCAGGTTCAAAAGTAGAAGAACAGGGAAGCAAAAACAGAACACACACACACACACACACACACACACACACACACACAAATTCAGATCCTGGGTAAAAGTGCCTACTGTGGTATACAAGAGCTCAGATATCTAAATAATAAAATAGAAGTTCTTGATCCCCACGTGCAATAGCCAGCCCTCTTTTTCTTCCTCCTGCTCCTCTCTTCCTCTCTCTCTCACTTTCTCCTATCTCTCTCTTCCCCTTTATTCACTCACTCCCCTTTCTCTCCCTTTCCCCTCTTTCTCTTTCTGTGTAGCACAGCCTGGCCTTTCACTTAAGATTCTCCAGGATTTGTGGGATGCAGGAATAACACTTGCCTGAGTATTTAAAGTGCAAATATGCGTTAGTGATTTTTACACTTTCACCAACTAGGTAGTACTTGCTATGATTCTGGATTTAATTTTAGGAATTTTGTGGCTGTCCTAAAATCAAAACAATATGAACTTTCATGGAATCTCTCATAGAAAGGTATTCTATGGCCAGAGTCAATCAAACTTAATAGGAAGAAACCACTTCCAAATTTATTTTGCTCTGACTGTACCTAACTCTACTACTTTCCTAAAGGCAAGAACTATTTGCATGGATGTGGCTACAAAAGAAGAAAATAACCCTAAGATATTTTAGCCTGGCACTTTTCATTGTCCTACTATGTGTATCCTTGTAATCACATCATCCCACAAAATGGGTAGCTGTGCTTGTCAGGAAGATTTTGTTGCAACAGTGTTTAAGTTTTTCAAACTTGCTTTTTTCATCTCCTTTGTCTGTGGTTTTATAACTAGCTTTATAATGGAAACGGGTAGGTATATTTGCAAAGATTTAGCAATAGATCCGAAAGAGCTCAAATGCTGATAGTCAACTTTTCACAGGACCAGACCGTATTTCCTGTTTCATCAATCAGAATCAGTAGGAAAGTCTCCATTTTTGTGGTCCCAGCACTTCAACTTTCTGTAGTAAGTAAAAACCAAAACCTTTGAGATCATGTGGTGCTGGGGGTGGGGAGGAAATACTGTTTTGCTTTCGCTGATTTAATGTCTTTCTTTTGAAAATCGTACTTGGAAAATATATCACACACATTTCAATTGTATTACTGGTATTTAATATGGTTCTAATTCATTAAAAAATGTCAACCTATTAGAGAAATAATACATAAACATCAATGTTCTGAATACTATCCAATACCAAAACAAAAAATGAAACAGAATCAATGCACTTGATAGCTGAGGACAAAGACTACCCATGGTACTGTAGACTCTGTAGGTTTAATGCTGGAAGGTGATAGGGAAGTTCCATATTGGAAACTCTGGGAAGAGAAGTATGATAGATTAAAGAAAATAAAATTATGTAGATTAAATAAAAATATGTAAACCAGCTGGGCACTGAAGCTTCATGCCTGTAATACAAGCTATTCAGGAAGCTGACACCGGGAAGTTCAATGTTTAAAGTCAGTTGGGAGAGAAGTCCATGAGACCCTATGTCAATTAACTGGCACAATTCTAGACGAGAGGTATGGCTCAAGTGGTAGAGCACCATCCATGAACAAGAAAGCCAAGTAAGAGCTCAAAGCTCTGATTTCATCCCTTGCTGCCTATATTGTCACACACAAAAAAATCTATGTAGACCAAAGCCACTATGCATATGTGATATTTTTGAATATTATGAATGGGACAGAAGAGCTGTTACACTTGTTTGGGATTTCCTCATTCTGAATACTAACCAGTGCTGACTAGAGTTTAAAGCCCAATTATTAAGTTTAATCTTTACTTGATCACCCATAAAAGAATAAGAGGTTACATGTTACTCCATTCTTTCCTCACTGCACCCTATATTAGGGATGGAAAGATGAACTTGCATTTTTTGCCTTTATATCTTATAAACTGTGTGATGTTGGGTGAGTTGCTAAACTCTAAGAGGCTCAGTGTCCACAATGAAATGATAATTTTTTTTTTTTTTTTGCCAGTCCTGGGCTTGAACTCATGGCCTGAGCACTGTCCCTGGCTTCTTTTTGCTCAAGGCTAGCACTCTGCCGCTTGAGCCACAGCGCCACTTCTGGCCATTTTCTGTATATGTGGTGCTGGGGAATTGAACCCAGGGCCTCATGTATACGAGGCAAGCACTCTTGCCACTAGGCCATATCCCCAGCCCCCATGAAATGATAATTCTAGCAACCTCATGTGACTCTTATGAGAACTAATTAAGTCTATGCACTTAAAACTTACAACTGCTTAGAATAGTGACCAATCTCAGGAGGCCACCCCCAATTGCAAACTATTATTGTTGAACAAGTAACATAGTCAAAGTGAAATAATATGCACCAAAGATTTAGGAATGCATCAAAACTTATTGGAGAAAAGCAATTGGGTAAAAAGTAAGATCAGTAAACAGAATAGTACAGTTTCTTCAGTATATGATAACTGAGGGATAAACTGAGGTGTTATAAAAGAGAAAGTACAGAAAAGTAAAGAAGCCATATATATTCCAAAGGTAAATTTACCAGGACTTGAGGCTTATCTTTGGGCAATAATTAAAAGAAATGGACCAAGGAAGGCTCCAAGATTTTATAATTGAGGAAATAAGGCCTCTTTCTATAAAAATCAGAAAATAAATGAGGAGGTAATCAATATGGAGGGAGGATGTGTGTGTGTGCATGCTTGTGCACGTGTGCAAGTGTGCTCCTAGGACTAGAACTCAGGGCCTCCTGTCTCACTTGACTTTTTCATTCAAAGTTGGTACTGTATCCCTGGAACCAAGCCTTCACTTCTGTGAGAAATAATTTGAATGAAAATAATTGTTTAAATTTAAGTATAACAAGTTTCAGGGGGCTGGGAATATGGCCTAGTGGCAAGAGTGCTTGCCTCCTATACATGAAGCCCTGGGTTTGATTCCCCAGCACCACATATATAGAAAACAGCCAGAAGTGGTGCTGTGGCTCAAGTGGCAGAGTGCTAGCCTTGAGCAAAAGGAAGTCAGGGACAGTGCTCAGGCCCTGAGTCCAAGCCCCAGGACTGGCAAAAAAAAAAGTTTCAGGTTCATATAAAATATTCAGAAGAAATTTCCACCACAGTCCAGAGATGCAGAGTAGCAGCTTATAAGAAAAAGCACCAGAAGGATACATGACACCAAAAACATGGAGCACAGATGGGCTAGGTAGACAGAGAAGGAGAAAGACAGAGATATGACTGTAGAGACTATCAATTTGGCAATTTAGGAGCAAGAAAGAAAAAGCATAACCCACACTTTCAGAAAATGGACTATCCACAGTAAGAAAGGAACGTGTTTCCAGAAGCCAAAGAATAATAACTTCCAAGAAATTTGTATTCGTTATCAATGGAAAAATGCCATAAAGTATAGGAAGATCATTTTCTTTGTGTATGTGCCAGTACGGGGGATTGAACTCAAGGCCTGAAAGCTGTGCCATGGCTTTTTCATACAAGTTTGGCACTCTACCACTTGAGCCCCAGCCCCTTCCAGGAAGATCATTACTAATGAAGGACATTGGCAGATGCCTGAGGACAAAAGAGAAACAGATTTCAAGAACTGAAGGACTTTGTACAGTGGGTAAAGTAAAGGCATCAGCTAGAGACCACATTTATGAGTTGTAAAGTGGTTAACCTAAAAGAAATTGAGCGGTGGTCTTTTTTTTTTTTTTTTTTTTTTTGCCAGTCCTGGGCCTTGGACTCAGGGCCTGAGCACTGTCCCTGGCTTCTTCCCGCTCAAGGCTAGCACTCTGCCACGTGAGCCACAGCGCCGCTTCTGGCCGTTTTTTCTGTATATGTGGTGCTGGGGAATCGAACCTAGGGCCTCATGTATCCGAGGCAGGCACTCTTGCCACTAGGCTATATCCCCAGCCCGAGCGGTGGTCTTAAATAAGAAGAATGCTTCTGAGGTTAACTTGGGCATGTATTTTGTTGATTGTTTTAAAGAGTGAAGAAATAACACAGGCAGGGACATACTAATGAGAACAGAAACTCAATCAATAATAGCATGGATGCTGTCAGGCATGAAACATTGGTGCAGAAAAGTAAAATAAGTCTTGATTATTTTAAGCTCTGGAAGGCCTGACTGTGATTACAAGATAAGAAAGAGCCAGTGAAAAGGTACTAACATAAGAAATAAAGAAGAGGACTGATTGAATGATTTTATGGAAGAGCTTAACAATAATGGTAGAATCGCAACAGCTCAATAGCTATGTACATATGACCATCTAAAATGATGCTAAGCAAAATGAACTCCAAGATATGGAAACAAGAGGTTTTTCTTTGTTGTTGTTTTTAATATAGTATGTGAAGTTATTTCTTTTTTTCTTTCATGTTTTTCCTATGGTTTATCCCCTCTTGTTAGTGTATTTGATTTTGACATCCTGGGTATTTATCTGAATTAGGGAAGGGAAAGGAACATCAAAATGGTGCAACGAAGGACAAAGGGTAAACCAATGCAACAGCAATACTCACAATATAGTATGTTTCCAACCCCGGGGGTGAGGGGTTGGGGGAAGCTGAGAATGGGAGAAAAATGAGGGAAGGAGTAACAAGTTTGACAAGAGATGTACTATCTTACGTATGTAACTGTAACCCCTCTGTATATCATCTTGACAATAAAATTAAAATTTTTTAATAGTAGAAGCTGTGCACCAATAGCTCATGCCTGTAACCCTTGTTCCCCAGGAGGCTGTTTTAAGGACTGTGGTTCGAAGCCAGTCTGGACAGGAAAGTCTGTGAGACTCTTAGCTATAAATTAAAAGGTGGAAGCCAGAAATGGTGCTGTCGCTCAAGTTTTAGAGTGCTACCTTTGAGTGAGCAAAAAGCTCAGGGATAGTAGGCACCCAAAACCAGGACTGGTACACTGAATAAATAAATAATTAATTAATTAAAATCAACAACAACAAAAAATGATAGACCTCAGTGACTATTCATAGGAAAGGAAAAGACATGGTTCCTTAGGAAGTGACAATAGAAATGGAGATGTGGGGTATGAAGAAAGAGTAGGGGTAGAGCTATCTGAGGACATGGGGAGAAAGCATTCAGGAGCTCCCGTTAGATCACACGTTCAGAGAGAAGCAGGGCACATCTGCTCAGACTGCGATGAGGTTGGAAGTCAAGAGCACAGAAAATCTACAACAGCTGCCATGAGGAATGCAAAAAGAATTTAGCAAGCAATGAATAAAGAAAAGGATTGACAAGCAGCATTGAGCACCAAAATGAGGTTAGATAGCACAAAATTGCTATGGACTGAGTCTGCAGCTTTGTGACTTTCTGAAACACCAAGCACACTACATCATCTTATCGCCTCATCAGATTTTCCTCCATGCATACTTTCCACCCTTAAATGAATCCAGAAATGACTTTAACAAATCTATAACGTTTGGTGAAAATCAGCACAGCATAAGAAAGATAAAAATTCATTTAGCCCAAAATAAAGGATATTCAATATAATTGAATTCTTATTTAATGTTCCTTCCTTGATCCTTATGCTACAATATCAAATGAGTATTCTTGTCTAGTCAAGTAAAACTATGACTGTATATTGTCATATAATTACCAAAATAGGTTTAAAACTTTAATACAAGTGTTTAGCTTCACTGAGATTCATATTTTACTTATAGGATAAATTGGGTCCACCATCTGTTCATATAAATCCTGTGAGATAAGAACAGGTCCTACATTTTTAAGTGGTTTTTTAACCAGAGTACTTCATGGCATGTGAAAAACACATGCAATTTAGATTTCAGTGTCTATAAAACTTTTCTGTTGGTTCTGAGGTTTGAACTCAGGGCTTCATGTACTGCTTCTTTCACCAGACATCCATGACACCAAATCCTAATTTTGCTGGTTAATTTCTGAGATAGTATCATGCTTCCTCCCTGGGCATTCTTCTGGTCACAACCTATTTTAAGCTTTTTGTCTAAATGAGATAAAGTGCCACAGCATACAGCTTTCCATTGAGAAGGGGGTCTCGGAACCTTTTCAGTCCCAGCTAGCTTCCAACAAAGATCCTTCCAATCTCAGCCTCCCAAGTAACTAGACTCATAGTGTGACCCACCTGCTCCCAGCTATTGTCCATAAATTATATTGAAATATATCTATGCTCACTATTTACATACTATGTCTACTTTTGTACTATACAGAGAGCATATGGCCCACAAAGCTTAAAATGTTGACTAGCTGGTTCTTCAGTAAACACAGTTGCCAACTTTTGTCTCATTCATTCATTTAACCGGTATTTACTGTGTATCTACTAAGCTTAAGGTACTGTGCTAAGTGTTTGTGTATCCAAATGCAGTGAATGTCCATCTTGGTGAGTGCTAAGCCAAAACAAGCATGGCCAAGAGATTAAAAAGTGGACTGCAGGCAGACAGTGCAGAAGTTATTTCCAAACCTAAGCTGTCACGGAGCAAAGACAGCATGGTGGTTCTATTCTGGGAGTGCATACATAGTCATAGAGGAAAGAACTTTGGGAAGTGGTCACATTCCTGAGCATGCCTTTCTCCAGGTATACAGACTGAGCATGTTCAGCTTAAAAGGTCTTACTTCAAGAAGGAAAATGGCCAATAGGAATACCTGGATATGTTTAGCACAAGTTGTGAAGATGGTAGACAGAACTGCTCTGGACACCTTAGTTTCTTTTGTCAAAAAAAGTTTTAGGTGTAGATAAAGGAAGGGACAATTAGGGTTTTTTTTTCTGTTTTTTGTTTGTTTGGGAGTGTTATCGTTATTATTATTATTATTATTAACGACTACTATCTTTAAGTAGTTGTAAAACATATTTCAACTCAACTTGTTAATTTATGAGTACAATATATATTGATCATTTCCACCCCTTCTGTCTATCGTTCTCCTCCATCTGTCCCAAACCAACTCATCCCATCAAGTTACTTAGTTCTATTTTCACATATGCATATTAAATAGTATGACTATACTTGACCACAGGAAGGGACACGTTGAAAATGCACCAATATGAGTTTTTCCTAAGCACTCTTCCTCCTTAGTCTCTGTCAGAATACTAAATTGGCTTAACTGTTTAAGTCAATGCCACTTTAATAGTGTTTGAAAGGCATCAAATAAATCTGAGTTCATAAGATAATGCTTCATGCCAATGGACTCTCTCACAGTACTGTGTTCCCTTTACATATTTTCCAGAATAAAAAATAGAAATTTCAAGTGTACAAGGGGCCTATTTACAGCTGTAAGCTCATGCATAATATAGAGAATGTTAGAGCCAAAGCTTTTTGTACTGACTCATTGCACCAGCTCATATCCTTCCTGTGGGAAAAGTGAATAAACATTGAAATACAGAGTCTATGAAAGAGTGATATAACATAATATAAATGAGCTTTTATAGAAGTAAGCTTTTTTTTTAATTCTCAAAGTTGTGTAAAAGCTATGCTGGGTGCCAGTGATTCACACCTGTAATCCTAGCTACTTAAGAGGCTGAATTCTAGAGATCTTGATTTAAAGCTAGCCCCAGGCAGGAAAGCCTAAAAGGTTTAGCTGTGGGCTCCCGGTACCTGAAGTTGCTTGCTTGCTCGTGACTAGCACTCTACCCCGTAAGCATTTTTCTGGTTCTTTGGAAATGGAGTCTTATAGACATTTCTGCCTGGCTGGCTTCAAGCAGTTATCCTACAGATCTCAACTTCCTGAGCTAATTACAGGTATGAGCCCTCCAGTGCCTGGCTAAATAATGAAATTTTCTATTCCTCAGAATCATTCTCCTAGCTCATCGAATCCAATCTCTGTTTATCTACAAAATCATAAGACCATTAAAATTGCATACCAGGGAGTGCATAAGAACTTCTGTATGTTACTACTGTCAGTTCTGGAAGGCCACAAGGAAGAAGCTTCCAGTCCATACCCAGACAGAATGGGCACTAATTCCTGAGTGCAAGTACTTAGCCAAAAAGAAGTTTTCCTCACTGTTTCCAAGGCAGAAAAAAATCCTACCTGACAACTCAGGACATTAAGAGTCTAAGTGGTTAAAAACTACTTGTACTCCAGAAAAATTTACTGAGAAAACTCCTCTCATTGAGTTCAGTTTCTTTGGGAATGTATCCATCTAGTTTAATTTGGTCTGTTTATAGTAGAAAAATTATTTCCAATCGAATATATGTACTCTTCACTAAAATTGAAATTTATAATTACCCAGAGTTGAAATACCCTGAGGCACATTTTGATAGCAATTTCAGGTATTTGGGGGTTTGAAATGCATTTCATGATTACAATTACTCTACTTCTCAAGGTAAATTTAGGAAACTGCTCATCTTCATTTCTGAAGCTGTCTTTGGCACACAGGGAGTCCAGATACTTAGGACTAGTTCATTTTTACTAAATAAAGAGGTAAGAGTACCATAAGCTAAAAATCTCATAAATCAACTGGGAGTTGAAGGGCACAAACCAGTAACCCTAGCTACTCAGGAGAATAAAGTCTGAAGGATGGAGATTCAAATCCAGCCCAGACAGAAAAATCCCATGAATGTCCGTCTCCAAAATAACTAGCAAAAAGAATGAGGTGCATGGCTCAGGTGAGAAGTTTCCAGCCAAGTAAGCAAGCCCAGCAAGCATAAGGCTCTAAGTTCAAACCCCAGTACTGTGCTGGGGGAAAAGAAAAAGCTTCAAGAATCTAAATGTCTCATGAATTCTTTTTTTCTTAACACTAGTAGAACATAACCACTACTTATCTAAGTCATGCATCACTTAGCAATAGGAATATGTTCTGAGAGAGGCCTTGTTGTGTAAACATCAACACATACTTACAAAGATTAGATGGTATGTCATTCCACATGGCATCTGGTGGAACAGCACACTATTTCATATAAATGTGTTTTATCTACGAGACTGCACTCTTGCCGGGTGTTTGTTCATGCCCATAATCCTAGCTACTCCAGAAGCTGAAATATGAAGATCAAAGTTCAAAGCCAGCCCAAGCAGGAAAGTCTATGAGACACTAATCTTCAATTAACCACAAAAAGCCAGAAGTGAAGATATAGTTCAAGTGGTAGAGTACTAGACTTGAGCAAAAATGCTAAGGGACAGTGCTCAGGCCATGTTCAAGCCCAATACTGGCACGCGTGCACACACACACACACACACACACACACACACAAAGTGCACCTTCAAATGGTTAGTTATTAACAAACAGTATGTAGAATACATAATTGTATTGCTAGACTTACAGTAAATCGCTTTACCAGCTTCACTACAAACCCAAAGTAATAGATCAGGCTATAATCTTACATCACTAGGCAAAAGGAAATTTTTTAGTCTATTTTTTTTCAGGACTGCAACTCTACATACCAACTATCACTGACCAATCAAAATGTAAACACAGACTTATGTCTTTAATCCCAGCTTCTTGGGAGGCAGAGATAAGGTTGTAGTTCATGATCAGCCAGGACAAAGAAAGAGCAAGCTAGGCAAGAAGGCAAGTTTTGACCCCAGTTGTGGGAAGCAAAGATAGGCAGTTCAAGGTCCCAAATGGGCTCAGACAAAATATTTAAAACTCTACCTGAAAAATAAATTAAATAGTACATAATTTAACTCCATAAACTGCTAAAAAGAAATAAATACTAAGCAGAAGTATTCTAACACTATGCAATACCTATGCTCTGATTCACATTTTAAAATGGCCTTTAGAGCCAAGTACCAGAGGCTCATGCCTGTAACCCTAGCTACTCAAGAGACTGACATCTGAGGATCACAGTTCAAAGCCATTCTGAGCAGGAAAGTCCATAAAACTCTTATCTCCAATTGATCACAGGAAAAGCCAGATGGGGTGTTGTGGTTCAAGTGGTAGAGTTCGGGGCTGGGAATATGGTCTAGTGGCAAGAGTGCTTGCCTCCTATACATGAAGCCCTGGGTTCGATTCCCCAGCACCACATATATAGAAAATGGCCAGAAGTGGTGCGGTGGCTCAAGTGGCAGAGTGCTAGCCTTGAGCAAAAAAGAAGACAAGGACAGTGCTCAGGCCCTGAGTCCAAGGCCCAGGACTGGCAAAAAAAAAAAAAACCAACACAAACAATCAAGTGGTAGAGTTCTAGTCTTGAGCAAAAAGGAGCTTAGAGACAGTGCCCAGTGCCCAGGTCCAGAGTTCTAAGACCAGGATCAGAAAAAAAAAAAAAAAAGGCCAGTAGAGTTACAATCCCATGTCCCCATGCCAAGCTGTTCTCTCCCCCTCCTCAGAACTAATTTTCATTTGAAATTGGGCTTTGTCTTTTCTAAACATTTTTTCCATATAAACACTTACTTCCCTCCTTCACCCAAGGGTCTGGGTTTCTTAAGGAGACAAAAGGATACAGAGAGCCTATCATCTGAAAAGGAAGAAAGTGTTCAGAGGCTGGTGATTCCTGGGGATATCCAGAAATTCAGGTTTCTTGGATCTGGTGAAGGGTTTGCTTGGTTATCCCAAATCACAGAAGTCCTTGTACGTTTGGAAACTAACTCAGAAGCCAGAAGACCAAAGGCAAATCCTATCCCTCTACAGATTAGGAGGTGAAGCCAGAATTTCCTGTCCTGGCCACCTGTGACCCTTAGCTCCTGAGTCTTGTTCAAGCCCCACTCCCATTCCATTAAACTCAAATGAAAATACAAGCAAAGATGCTTAATAAACTTTTATTTGTGAATAAAAGATAATATTACAATCCAGGACACATCTTTATGGGCTAGGATTAGTGGCCCAGAGAACAAAAGAAAGATTGAGGGTTTTATTAATACAATAAAGCCCTACACAAGTTTATTTATGTGTTTACACATGCTTAGTAACTTAGGATTCACTTTTAAAACATGAACAAATATTGAATGTTATAGATGCATTTAGAACATTTACTTGTGTTTGGTAACTCACAATTTACATTTATAAAAATATAATAGCAAATATAAAATCTTATACCTACATTTAGAACATTACAGCAAATATTAAAAATATTACACATTAACACTAACCTCACACTAACTTGAATTTAAATACTGAATTTTATTTTATATAAAGAACTTTTGAAATAAAGAACTTACAGTTAGTGCTTATAACATGAACTATTATTCCTTATCAAATCTCCGTAAAATTTAGAAAGCTGGTATTAAAAAGTTAATTTTTATTGTATATTCTAAAATATGCCAGTATAGATTAGCCTCCACATTTCCAGAACATGAAATATATACAAATACAATCCCCAAAAGTTTAACATAGTTATAATTTAAAATATAACAGAAATACATTCAGCTTTCAGGTACCATTTTGAATTCCATAAACAAACACAAAAAGTATTTGGGTTCAACTTATTTTTCAGTGCAACTAATACACCCTGTCAACTAAATTCTTAAAAACACTCAGAAAAACTTTTATATTTTATAATTGTTAAGCAATACATTTACTTAGTAGAAAAAGATACAAGGAAATTTTCAGAAAAAAATGAAACTATCTCAATTGGTAAAATAAATTTGCAAATTAAGTGATCAGTGTTGCTTAAAAAAAATCTTACCTATAAGTACTTTGAACAAAAATTAACTGCGAATAGCAATGTTAACCTGAACTGACAAAACATGGCGGTTGGTAGGCAAAGTTCGTCCCAAAGTCACGGTTAAAACTAAATAAAGGGTCTCATATTTATTCTCTCAGGTTGCCAGCTGTTTTCCTCATCTTTGCAAGGTGTGATGGGTTAGCATTTGAGATTCTTTCTCCTGTGCAAAAAGAGGTCTAGGAGGAATTGATGACAGGAGAGGTAAAACTATGGCTTGCAGAAATAGTAGGCACTGATCAAGAATCATGGCTGCCGCCGGCATCTTCTTGAACCTTCCAGAGCACCAGCTGCAGGCAGGCGCTGGCATCCTCTTTGGAGTTGTGCCCATTCGAATTGGCCTGGATGACTTGGCTGAGGTGATGAGACATGAGATTTCTCAAAGAGCACTTGTAAGGAAAGCCCAGGGGATGTGGGAAGAGCAGGGCCGTATCTACCACGGTGCTGTGGATGACCTTCAAGGCCAGCAGGTCGCTCTCCAGGCTGTGTCCGATGAGGATGGTATCCGCACTGAACAGATTCAGCAGGAAGGCCTGGACATCCTGGAGCGTGGTGTTGGTGCATTCCAGATCCTTCTCGGTCACCCCGGAAAACTTGGTGTTGTAATCGACTATCTCATTGTAGGGCTTGACGAAAGTGTCATACACCACGCGCATCTCTTCATCCACCACGGTGACACGGGTCAGTTCCAGGCCCAGCGTGGTGTAAGACATCTCGCAATCGAGGGCGAAGATCCCCGGGTGGGCAGCATTGGCAAGTTCTTTCGAGGCGGTCTTCACAAACCCTTCAAGATTTTCCTTCCTGCCATCCTGAACATGTTGCTTGGCAACCCGGCAGCCGGTGGAGCCCATGATTGCCGAACAGCAACTGTAATGCATGACCCAAGCACCATTCACCATGCCAGCGAGGAGCCGTCCCCAGTGGTAGCAACACTCTTCCACCCGGACCACTAAGCCGGAGGAGGAAGACACCATGTACTCATGGCCGCACCGGCAGCAGACCTTGCGCGTGGAGGATTTCTTCTTGGGCTTCTCGGAGGTGAAGAGGATGGCATCCCCTTGGCGCTCGGGATGGGCGAAGGGGTAGCCATTCACCTTGCGCTGGTCCTCGGTGAGCAGGTACTGCCGGAGACGACTATACAGGTCGGCCTTGTCCAAATGTGGCAGCAGCATCAGCGGGCCGGGGAGGACGGAGACCTCCATGTTCTCATCGGCATTCACGTCGGTTGTCTTCTGGCTGGAAGCAGAGGCTTGGATGGCCTTCTCCTCGCCCAGTGCCTTTTCCGCAGCCTCCTGGAACAAAGAAGGAGGAAAGAGGAGGAGAGAGGGAAGGATTGGAGGCACGGTGTGAGGGGAACAACTCACAACACATGATGCGCATAGGATCATGGCGGTCGCCGCCCCACCCTGCCCTCACCCAGCCCCTTCCCCAACGCAAACCTGGTTTTTTTTGTTTTTGTTTTTTCATTCCGTCGTGGTTGCTTTTTAAAGGAAATGAACCCCTACATGTACTAAAGCTCCCAGTCTCTAAACTTTTTGTTTATATTTTGGGGGGGTGGAGCAGCTAGTTTACTCACGGTCTGTGGAAGGGAGCGGCTGCGCGCCGCGGGCTGCATGCGGGGTGCGGCGGCAACAGCGCCAGAGGTGGTCTTCGACGCCATCCCCGACAAGGCGCGCATCTTGGGCGGCTGGCTGTTAGGCCGAGGGCCATGGACCGGTTGTCTCCAGCTAGTCATGAAGCTCCTCTTGGCGCCCGAGGAGGAGGGGGGGGAGGTGGAGGTGGAGGAGGAGTTGGAGGAGGAGGGGGCAGAGGAGGAGGAGGCCAAAGCCCCCGACGCCGGGTTGGGAAGATGGAGAACACTCCCCCTCGGCCCGGGGCGGGGGACTGCGGCCAGCCTCTCGGGGGTCCGCCGCGGGTTAGGCGGCCTCCAGACTGCCCAGCGCCTCTGTGCCGGTGGGGGGCGCCCGCAGAACCCTTTGGGCGCCTCTCCCACCGCGGGGTTCCATCGCGGAGGTTCCCCCAGAATGCTGGCAAAGCCTGGACAGTGGCCGATTATCTGAGGTACCAGGAGGCCACGGCCCCGGGCGGATGGATGACAGGAAAGAAGTAGATCCGGAATCGGGGGGAACAGGGCTTTGTAAAGCGGGAAGTAGCCCTGTGGGAACCAGGCAGGTGCGCAGGGTTTCAAACTCATTTCGCCTCAGCGTTCTTCCGGGGGCTTCTCCTCCGCTGGCGCCGCCTACTACCCCGGTGACGCAGCTTACAACACCAACATCACCGCAGCAGCCCACATGCCCACGGCTTCTCCCGGCGTCACTGCGACGGCCTGGACGCAGCCTCTGCCTTTTATAGAGGGCCGCCTGGGCGGAAGTGGCCAGGCACGGTGATTGGACAGGCCCTTTAATTCCGTCTCTCCCCCGCCCCCACAGGGCTTTCTCTCCCACACCACTTCCGGAATCCCCCACCACCACCCCCTAGCCCGGGTCCCTCCCACCCGGAAGTGCCCTGTCATTGAGGGAATTCCGAGTCGTGGTTTCTAACCACCCCTCCCCCATCGGGTTCTGCACCTGCAGCGCTTCCTGTGTGGACCCGCTGTTCCGCCATAGTGGCCCTCACCACCCTGACCAACTGCGCAGTCGCACAGCTCCTATCCAGGAAGAAACTGAGACTTAAGAGCGGGGGTGTGTGCGCGCACATTGAAATTGATCCAACATTACATATAACGTACCCCTAGGGCCAAAATGTGGGCCTTATACCGCCTCCCTGGCACTCGGGAAAATCCAAAGACAGACGGTCAAGGAGGAAGAGCCATTTTTGCTCCCTGGACACAGGCAGTGGTTGAATACAAGTCGAATACGAGGAGACCTTTTTGTTTCTTCAAGGAAGTTGGGCTGGGCGAACAAAACCCGAGACTCTCCTACAACCCAGCGAATCTCCCTTCTTCCAGCCTCAAACCAAGACCCACACCCATATTCCAGAATCGTTGTGCATGCGCGAAAGCCCTAGGGCTTTGAACTCGAGGCCTGGATTTTATCTCTGAGGTACTTTTGTTTCTTTTGGGGTTTTTTTCCTCTCTCTCTTTTTTTCCTCAAGGGTAGCACTCTACCACTTGACCCAGAGCTCCACTTGGGGCTTTTGGTTAGTTTGAACCAAGATCCTCAAATCTCAGCCTCCTGAGTAGCTAGCATTATAGGGATGAGCCATTGGCATCTGGCTTCAGACATGTTTTTATAATATGACTGTGATGTGTGTATGTTATAAAACATTATACTACTTATTACTTTTTTAAAAGGCAAAAGAACAACAAAATAAGCACGTGCCTATGAGAATAATCTCAGGACCTTTGTAGGAGACCTCCAAAGCTAAGACAAGCTTTAGGAAGAAAAGAAGTAAATTAGTTAGACACTCCCGGAGACTTTGGAGCTGATACTCTCTTCCAAAGTCTAGATAAATAAGCTGGAACCTATAAATGATGTCAGTGTTGCTGTTACCCTAGCAGGTCTTCAGGTTTGGAGTAAGGCAGAAAAGCAGCCTAATTTTCCTGCTTTTGTAGCACTAGGTGCTGGGGCCTAAATAATATTTTCTGCTAAGGCAAGCACATGGTGCTGAAAGCCTAGAGCCTGATTGAAATGCTGACCATTTAGGGGATAAGTGTGGAAATCAAACATACCCAAGTAGGTAACAGATGAGCAAGTTACATTTCCACAAGTGATAGCCTGGACAGGTGCCAAGCAGCCAGTGCTCATTGCTGTCCAGCACCCTTATATGGAATTAAAACTGAAATTATTGTGGGGTTCCTTGTTGTTGCTTGGGTTTTATTCACATTTATATAAACATCAATTAAGCAAGGGGCTTTTATTTTAACATGTTCATATATGCATATAACTTGGTCATACTCATCCGTCACCCCTTCCTAAACAAAATTCAACAAATGTCATTGTTCCATTTTAGGACATGGATATAAATTAATCACTCTGCCCCCCCCAACTTTCTCCATTCCTCTTTCCCATTAGCACCCACCCTCCCACCCCATGCTATCCTACCCTACTCCATCCTTGGTAGGATCTGTTTTATAATCATTCCTTTTTAGGTATATGTTAATTCTAAGTTTACCCAGAATGTACCAGAATGTTTTGTTGTGTCTGATGAACTGAAATACAGAAATTCGTGTAAATTATCTATGGAGTAAAAGAATTACTTTTGTCACATGAAAGAAACTGGCATGAAAATACCGTACACACTTCATGAGCAGTTATGAAACTCAGATATTCTCCATCTTAAATCTACTCAGATATTCTCCACCTTAAATCTTTATGCCACAATTTCATTTCAAACTTAACTTTAAATGTTCCTTAATTTGAAATAATCAACCTGCAGGATGTCCTGGTGTAATCCCTGTAATCCCTGCTACTCAGGAGGCAGAAGCAGAAAGATTAAGTTCAAGGTCATACTAAGGGGAAAGTAGCCACAAGAAACAGTTTTAAAAAAAAATACAGAAGACGTGGTATATATACATAGTGGAATTCTAGGCTTCCATTAGAAAGAATGACCTTGTCCCATTCATATGGAAATGCAAAGACTTGGACAAAATTATATTATGCGAAGTAAGCCAGTGACAAAGAAACATAGGCTGCATGGTTTCCCTCATTTGTCATAATTAGAATGTGCCTATAAATCTACAGGTAAACCCAATGGATAGTAAAAGACAAAAAATTACATTTGGACATGATTAATTAAACAAGACTGTAAGCATTCACCCAGTGAGGCCAAAGGAGTATATTCTTAGGAGAAGATCATAAGGACCCAATAGCTGTGTGCATATGGTCATAAAACATTCAAATGAACTCTTTTTTTTTTTTTTGCCAGTCCTGGGGCTTGGACTCAGGGCCTGAGCACTGTCCCTGGCTTCTTTTTGCTCAAGGCTAGCACTCTGCCACTTGAGGCATGGCGCCACTTCTGGCTATTCTCTATATATGTGGTGCTGGGGAATCGAACCCAGGACTTCATGTATAGGAGGCAAGCACTCTTGCCACTAGGCCATGTTCCCAGCCCTCAAATGAACTCTTAAGAAATGGAAACAAGAGGGTTATCTTTTATTGTATGGTTTGTGGTTCCCTTTTCTTTTGCATTTGTTTTTCCATTTGTTGCTGTTCTTGATTTCTGTACCTTTTGTTTTCTATATAAGTGGTGGGACAAGGGCTGAACTAACTCAGCAGTGATACTCACTAGACACTATGTTGGAAATGAACTGAACAACTTGAGAGGAAGGGGTTCAGGAGAGAAAAACTGGGAGAAAATGAGGCATGGGGTGACACTGTTCAAAAAGAAATATACTCAAGACATGACTTAATGTAATTGTAATGTTTCTGTACATCACTGTTACAATAGTAAAGGAAGAAAACAAAAGGTAAGATCTGGAGGCATAGTGTAAATGGTAGAGAACTTTACTAGCATGCTCAAAGCCCTAAAAATTCAATCTCAAGCTAGGATGGAAGAAATGAAAGGAAGGAGGAAGGAAGGGAAGGAATAAGAGGGGGAGGGAGGGCAGGCCTACTTGAAACAATTATAAAACACTAATAAAAGCTATTAGATGGGCATTAATGTCACAGAGCATAAACATACAGATTATTTCAACTTAAAACTTTATCTCACCTCTGTACATCACATTGGCAAAAACAATTTTTAAAAATGTTATCTCAAATTAAAAAGCCTTAATTTTTTCCATTAGTTTCAAAATCACAAATCACTCAAGATCTACCACTGCCACTGTCAGGAAAAAACACATTTCTAGCATTCTACAATTTGGCTTCCAAACTATAATGCTAAAAATTTGACTTCTTAGACTTTCTAAGTGTGCATGTTTTTACAAAAAATAGCATATTATTTAAAGAATGTTTCTCTTTTCATTTTTTGTAGAAGAGATTGAATTCATGGCGATAATCACTCTAACACCGAAGCCACACCTCCAATCCTTTTGCTTTTATTTTGTTTTTCAGATGGAGTCTCACACTTTTGCTCTGCCAGCCTTAAACTTCCGTAGGTTTACCTCTGCCTCATGAATAGCTGGGATTACAGGTGTATGCCACTGTACCTGGCAATTTTTATGGAATGCCTAAAATATATTAGGCACTGATTATGGATACTGGAAATGGAAATTAAACAATTGAACACGGTCCTCAAGGAATTTGACCTTATAGCAGAAAGAGTGAGATAACAAAGATTTATAAAGTCATGTCATATTTTTACTAAAGGAAGTTGCAAGGAAAAGAAAGCAAAAAGGCACACAGTAGGCAATGTAGATTATGCCTGTAATCCCAGTTACTCAGAAGGCAGCGGATTGTGAGTTCTAGACCCACACAGGCAAAGTTAATGAGACTATGCATCGCAGCACAATTTGTCATAGCTAGAATCTGGAACCAACCCAGATGCCCCTCAGTAGACGAATGGATCAGGAAAATGTGGTACATATATGCAATGAAATTTTATGCTTCTATCAGAAAGAATGACATTGCCCCATTTGTAAGGAAATGGAAGGACTTGGAAAAGTTATACTAAGTGAAGTGAGCCAGACCCAAAGAAACATGGACTCTATGTTCTCCCTTATAGGGAATAATTAGCACAGGTTTAGGCAAGTCACAGCAGAGGATCACAGGAGCCCAGTAGCTATACCCTTACGAACACATAAGATAATGCTAAGTGAAATGAACTCCATGTTATGGAAACGATTGTTATATCACAGTTGTAACTACTTTCAATGTGCCATATGTAACTGTAGCCTCTATTATTGATGATCTTCTTGTATCACCTTCCTGTGGTTGTACCTATACTTTCTCTGTATCTTATCTGAGTATATTGGGAAACCGGGTATACTGGTATTAGAACTAGGAAATTGGAAGGGAATACCAAAATTGAGAGACACAGGGTAAAAAAAAACAACTACAAAAGCAATACTTGCAAAACTGTTTGGTGTAAATGAACTGAACAATTCATGGGGTGGGGGAGAAGGAGGAGGGGGGAAGGGGAATGAGGGACGAGGTAACAAACAGTACAAGAAATGTATCCAATGCCTAATGTATGAAACTGTAACCTCTCTGTAATTCAGTTTGATAATTTAAAAAAATATATATATACATATATGTGTATATATATATATATATATATATATATATATATATATATATATAGTATAGCTAGGCACAGTGGCTCAAGCCTGTAATGCTAACTTCTTGGGAGGTAGAGATTGGAGATGCATATAGTGCAATTGGTAGAGCACTTAACTAGAATGCTCAAAGCCATGGGTTTAATCTTGAGCTGGGAATAAAGAAAGGAAAGCAGTAAGGAAAGGAGGGAAAGAGAGAGGGCTGAGATCTGAGGACAACAGTTCAAAGCTAGCCTAGGCAAGAAAGTTTTTTGTGAGAAAATTATCTCCAATTAATCAGCAAAAAGCCAGGAAGGGAGCTGTGGCTCAAGTGGTAGAACACTAGGAACCTCAGGAATAGCACCTAAACTGAGTTCAAGCCTCAAGACTGACACAAACACATACACACACAAACACTCGTACACAGAACCTGAAAAAGATTAATCTGATCAATCTTGATCAATAAGTGAACCAGGCACTTTTGGTATATAGAGTAAATCTGATTTAAGTTTTATTCAAAAATTACACAATTGACAGTAAAGTTGAAATTGGGCCACTAAAATTCAACTAAACCATTAAAATATGAAAGAGTGTGGTACTTCCAATGTGTTTTATAATGTTAAAAAAATAGGGCTAGGTGTGGTGGTTCACTCCTGTAATTCGAACTACTTGGGCAAAAAGTTAGCTACAGCCCATCTCAACAAACAAGCCAGGCACAGTGGTTCCTGTCTGTGATCCCACCTAAGAGGAAAGATAGATAGGAGGATCATGGCCTGAGGCTAACTGGAGAAAAAATGAGAGTCTATCTGAAAAAACAAAAAACAAGGCTAGGAACATACATCAGGTGTATTGGCAAGTGTCCATACAATAAAAGAAATGTGTTTACTAAACACATTTCAGCCATATTTTGCACTTGAGAAAATTTATAATATTGAAGTTAAAATTTACATACAGAAAACAATACAAACTATATACAAAATAGTACAAGCTTGTATATAACATATGCCCAAACTACATAATGCAATGTAAATGAATTAATAGTCCATAAGCAAAAAGAAAGGCTATGGATTTCTTTCTTCCTTCCTTTCTTTTTTTACCTAGACTAGGACTCAAACTCTTGATCTGATGTTTTCACTCTACCACCTGATCTGATGTTTTCACTCTACTGTCTCAAGCTCTACCACCAGAGCCATGCCTCCAATCCCTATGTCACCTGGAAGACTTTTTTTTTTTGCCAGTCCTGGGGCTTGAACTCAGGGCCTGGGCACTGTTCTGAGCTTCTTTTGCTCAAGGCTAGCACTCTACCACTTGAACCACAGCGCCACTTTGGCTTTTTCTGTGTATATGGTACTGAGGAATTGAACCCAAGGCTTCATGCAGGCTAGGCAAGCACTCTACCACCAGACCACATTCCCAGCCCCCATCTGGAAAACTTATAAGTCTTATAAGTACATTATGACTTACAAGTCAAGAGAAAGAAGCAGCTGGGAACATGGCCTAGTGGCAAGAGTGCTTGCATCGCATACATAAAGCCCTGGGTTCGATTCCCCAGCACCACATATATAGAAAACAGCCAGAAGGGCACTGTGGTTCAAGTGGCAGAGTGCTAGCCTTGAGCAAAAAGAAGCCAGGGACAGTGCTCAGGCCCTGAGTCCAAGGCCCAGGACTGGCAAAGAGAGAGAGAGAGAAGTGATGTAGGCATTCAGCAAACACATGAATGGAATATGAGGGAAAACACACCAACAACAGACTTTGGTTCTGAGTAGCATAAGTTCAAGTCATCATAAACATATCCTTCCTCAGTGCTAACCTCTAACCTCTAGGTTGGTAATATTTTTATTAAATCATGGAATCAATCAATCTTCACTATATCTCAATTGTACAGTTAAGTCTACAACAATTGAAGTTTGGAACTGTGGCCAAGCCTGGAATCCTAGCTACTGGGAAGGTTCAGGTCGGGAATCACAATTCCAGGCCAGCCTGACTTTATTTTAGGTGGAAGTGGCACATGTGTGTCATCCCAGGGGATGGCAAACAAGATGACATTCGTAATTTCTAAAATTCACAAGGAATTAGTACAACAAACTCTTAGAGACCACAGAGGCCTGGCTCAAGTGGGAAATTGTCAGCCGAGCAAGCAAACCACAAGAACACAATGCCCTGAGTTCAAACACTATGACTGGGAGAAAAAAAATTACAAATTCAAAAACTCAAAGCACTACAGAAACTAAGGATATGAATTGAAAATTAGAGAATATGAACCCCTCACACTATTAAGCTGAAGGCTTATGACATATTTCTCTAACTTACTAGTAACTAGACATGTCACCCAATAATGAGATATTATTATATCCTCAAAATCGGGTGGGGGGGAGTTTAGAGGTATAAAATGAGAATGAAAGGAAATAAAAATGTTCATATCCCACGGTCATTCTTGAGAGCAATCTGGAAATACTAAAACTACTTAAAAGAGTTGGCTTATTTTTTTTTAATTCAGGATCTGCTGACTCCTAATTCTTTTTATCAAGACTGGCACTTTACCACTTAAACCACAACTCAACTTCGAACTTTCAGGTGGTTAATTAGAGATAAGCGACTCAGGGACTTTCCTGCCCCAGTTGGCTTTAAACCATAATCCTCAGAACCCAACCCCCTGATTAGTTAGGATTACAGGCATGAGCCACCAGCACTGGTTGAAATGTATTCTTATTTGAAAGTGAATGCTTATTCTGTTCCCTTTAGAGAATTACTTCTTTGAGATATATTCTCTATCTCAACGTTGGAATTATTTATCTTTTTATTGTAGTCTTTATGCTCATTCTTTATTATGGCATCATTCATCTTTGAATTTGGCCAGCTGTTTACTAGAGGGAAAAAATTAGAAGAGGTGCTTTGATAGGAGTTTATGCAAGCAAAGTGTGTTAATTTTTTTGGCTTAAAATTTTCAACATTACAAAAGTTGGTGTGACTCACAGCAAAACCCTTAAGTCCCAACTCTGTGGCCGATGTTCCTGTTTCCCCACCCTCATTTGGCTTTTCCTCATTTAACCTCTGGCACTCTTTATAAACCAGAAGGCAATGTTATAGCTCATCAAAAAGTCATGTCACAGAACTCCCAAGCAAAATGGTAGCCTCAACAGCAGTTCCCTCTTCCACTATGAATCCAATGGATGGATGTATTAGTCAAATACTTGTTTTATTTGTGTATGTGTGTGTGCACGCGCGCTGTGCTGTGGCTTGATCTCAGGGCCTCTCTTTAAGCTTGTTCAGTCATTATTGACACTCTACCGTCAGAGCTATGACTCTAGCCCAGCTTTTTGCTCATTCCTTAAAGATGGAATTCTGAGGACTTCCTTGCTCCATTGGCTTCCATTGTGATCTTCTGATCTCAGCCTCCTGAGTAGCTAGGATTATAGGCATGAACCACCAGTGCCCTGCTGTGCATGTGTGTTTATTGATTAACCTACCTTCCTCTTCTGTAGATCTCTCTTTGTTACTGATCTTTCTACCTCATGCCTCCCAGATCCCTTACCAAACAGCCTTTGCATTGATGTACATTTTCTTCTGTGGCAGAAAATGGAAAGTTCAGTAGCTTAGCATGATAAGTCAGATGACATAATTTCTAAAACACCAGTGTGGCAGGTTTTTGCATCTTTGTAGGTTTTATCTTTTACACTGCAGAATATGTCTTACCAAAACTTCCAGAGAACTCCATAATAGTCATGCCATTCTTAAAGTTCATTAACATGATGTCATTAAAATGGTAAACCAGCATAAGTTTCAGGCAGAATAGCCAGATAACCAAATTACCTTTTTACTGCATTATAATGAGTAGTAGACAAGTTCATATAACTGTCTGCAACAAGAAAACCCAGAGAAAACAATTCAAATATCCATACTTATTTGGTAGATGCAATAAACAGTGGAGAAGGAGATATGAGACAGGGAAAGAATATAGACAATGGGCTAAATAGCACATTGGATAATGAGTTCAGTCCCTTGTGGAACAGCTAGGAAATTATATATAATATATGCCTCAGTTATCCTACCTGAGGGACAAAGAACTGGGATATTTACACACCAACTTCTCTGGTTTTGGTTGAAAATATATCTCAGAAGCTATTGATACCCCAGCATGTTCAGTCTACCACGCTTACAAAGAAAAGGCCTTCCACAAAGTAGTGAGACATCATTCAATACTGGAAGTTGAAATCAACCAGAAAACACAAAGGAGCAAAGGCATAAGGATATACCTGCAGCATTGGCTATACCTTCCATTCTTGATCCCAGAAAATTGTGCATTTTGAACCTTGGTGCTGATTAAACATGGAAGTCAGTCTCCATGTGAATCTCGATCTAGGGAATTCTCTACACAACAAGGCCATCAAGGAAACTGGAGTATTAAATCCCGAACTGCATTCTGCTAAAATTCTTATGTTGAATTCTTAACCCCAAGCCATCACAATCTGACTAGATCTGGAAAGAGAGCTTATTTTAAAGATGTGAAAAAGTTAAAAAGCCCATGATTGTGACCAGTGGACCATCCAATATGACCAGTGTCTTTATAAGAACAGGAAATTTAGACACACTGAGAGACATGACAGTATACTTAGCATTAAAGATGTTTATGAGAGGATATTATTTTTTAAAAATTGTCTGATACCCAGTGAGAAAGGCCTCAGTAACTCTGCTGACACTCTTCTTCTTTTTAAATGTTATTATTAAATCCATGTCTAAAGAGTTTACAACCCAAGTCAGGTGAAGTTTGCATATTGAACAATGTCACCCCTTCTATCCTTCTCCCCCTTATCACCCCTCCTATCTATTTATTTTATTTTATTACCACCCAACAGAAAATGGGCACATCTGAGGGAGGGAAGCAAAGGGATATGGGGAAAACAAATGAAGGGGTTGGGATACAGTCAATTTATTGTATATAACACAAAATTAAGTAAAGGGAAGGGGTGAGTCTCAGGAAGGGAAAATTTTGAAGGGAGTGACACTGATCAAGATTCGTTGTATTCATTAACGGCTTTGTTATATGGCAACTACTTTGGTCACTCTTGATCTCGGACTTTAATCTAGAACTGCACAAAATAAAATTCTGTTGCTTCAGTATTTGCTGTCTGGTGCTTTGGTACTATTGTCCTCATAAAATTGGAATAGCCCAATAATCCTGAGACCCCATTCTCATGAGAGCAGGATCACAAACAAAGAATCCTTCCATCAAGCCAGTTCTAACATGATCCAGCAATTCCCCACAAAGAGCAACACAGAACTTGTCCTGGTTCTCAGCGTACTGCCAGGATTTCAGGACAAGCAGAACTTGTAAATTTCACTGTGCCTTATTGGATAACAGAAAGGTTGTCCATGTTTAGAAATGGAATCCGGGAAAAATGGTACCACAGACAGCCACTCCCATCTCAATCAGACTCAATTGGCCTAAACTCATTCCCCATTGTGCACTTCAGTCAAATGCTGCAAAGGACTTCCTGTTGCAGAGGGTCAGTCCATGGTCACTATGTCCCATGGTGAAGCAGAACTTAATACCAGAGGAAGCATGTGGGAGAGAAGCTTCTTAACCTTATGGAAGGCAAGAAGCAGAGAGACAGCCAGAGAGGGACCCAGAACAAGGTACAGTCCCAAGGTCACAGCCCCAGTGACCTACTTTCTACAATGAGGTCCTTATTCTTAAGGTCTCTAGAACCTCACAAAAGTGCCACCAGCCTGAAACATAAACTTGAGCAGGAATATTTCATATGTAAGCTATAATACCTTATTCCTAAATTGTTCCCATTTTGTGAATTTAATTAGAATCCAATTCAAAGGTTCAGTGAAGTTGAATTAGTATTTTGTTGTGGCCAGTAGTTATTTTTATCAATAAAGCAGTGCATCTTTTCATTTCAGGGCTAAAGCCAAGTAATTATACAACTGTTTGAACAGAATCTTGGTAGAACTATAGTTCTTAAAACACTCTTTCATAACAATGGAAGACGTGTCAGATATTTAAGAGTGATGTGAATTAAATATTGTTTCATTTTCTTCTATGTATGGAAGTGGTAGTATTGTATTTGGGTTGATGATGCTTAGATTGATTTTCTGCATTTGATAATACAAAACACCACAAAACTAGATGATTTAAAACAATAAATTTATTGTCACACAGTTCTGGATGCCAGAAGTCCAAAATCAAAAGTATTAACTGATCAACACTCCCTCTGGAGTTTCTATGGAAAATCTTTTTTTACTTTCCTCTACCTTCTAGTAGCAGCCAGCCAGCATTCTTTAGCTTCCTGTGTTTGTAGCTACATCTCTGCTTCTGCCTTCCAATTGCTGTATCCTTTGGATATCTATATCATTAGGAAAAATTATCATCAGATATAGGATACACACACACACACACACACACACACACACACACACACACGAAGTTATTCCAGATAAGCTCTTCATCTGAAAATTGTTAATTACAGCTGCAAAGACATGAGAGAAAGAGAGAGAGAGAAAGGCAGAGAGAGAGAGAGAAATTGACAGGGTGTGGATATAGAACAGAATGGACATACCTTTTGGGAGACACCATTCAGCCAACTGTCATCTTTCACAAATCTCCCATACATGAAAGAAATGAGTAGTCTGATAAGAGGTAATATTTTCAAACCCAAAGGGTATTTCTATATGCAAAATCTCTATTTTCACTCAATGTCAGACTAGTATGTTTAGGTTCAAAACGACAATCATTTTTTGAGAAACAAACCTGATAGTAAAATGTTCATGAAATAAAAATGTAATCGAGCTGAAAGTCATAGGACATTAATTTATTTTGTGTGTGTGTGTGTTTAAATATTAAAATGTAAACAATGTTATGGAAGAAGGATAAGAATTGGAGGATGAGGAAGGAAAAGAGTATTTTGTAGTTTTTTCACACAACATTTGCATGTTATGCAAATAAGCACACATGATACACACAGAGGGAGAAGAAAGGGAGAGGGAGAGAGGATAGGATGGAGGAAGGGAGAGGACAAAGAGAGTAAGAGAGGGAGAGAGGGGAGGAGGCTGGAAGGCTGGGAGGGAGAGAGAGAGGGAGGAAGGAAAAGAAAAAGATTTTACAGATGATACAGAGAAAATTAGCATAGTTTAGGAGATGGTTCGTAACTCAATCTCCAAAATATAAGTGCTCCAGGACAGGCCCCTTCTGTGTGGGCTAACACACTTTCGTTAGCAAGAGGCAAAACTTCAGAGTAGCAAAACTCCAGCAGCTGGAAAGTGTTGGACAAAGAGACATGGTTCAATACATATAAATTTCACCTGCTTCACAACTTGTCCCAGGGCTGAAATTAAACTATGAGGGCATTCACAAAGTTCATGAACCTAGACTATGAACATAAACATTGGGAATGAATTTCTAATAAAATGAATGTAGTATAAAAAAGACTTCATTTACACAGTCCAGTCACACATGCACATACACACACACACACACATCATGCACTCACATATATTTACACAGTATTGAAATGATTCATATCAAATCATCCGTATGGAGAGGATAATATTAGACAACACAATTTTACACCAAACCATCAGCTGTGATTATTTAGGATTTGGACATAAATTGAAGGTGAATTTTGTTTCTTCAGTATTTTTTCTTTACATCTTCACAATCTTTGAAGCATTATGTCACAAATATAAAAAAAATGCCTGATAAAAATGTATCCTATGGCTACTTAAAATGCCTTCTGGAGCACAGATTGAATGTCTTCTGATGTATGGAAGTTTGAAATAGATGAATCTGCTGATGTGACTTTTCCTTTTGTTTCAATAATGTCCTTTATGATCACATGTTTTTCCAGCCCATGCCTTAAGCAAAACACTCCTGATATTTCTTTTCTCAGCTACTCTCTCAAAAAAGAATCCATTAAAAGCTTTTCCAAGACAAAGGTCCCGTCTACATCTTTATATTATATAAATCAAATTTTCATGAATATAGATGCTGAATTCTACCAACAGATAAATTATGATGACCAATAATATGTTTTCTGGAAAAATTTTCAGTGTGAAGTTCTGTATATCTTACTTGAACATCAAGAGGCCCTGATGGGGATTTTTTCTTCACAATGGATGTTTATCCTAGTTCTTGTCATTGCCAGAACTTTTTGCAGCCAGCCAGCAAATTAGAGGCCAGTTAATTTCCCTAGAGGTATGGTTGCATTAGTCAGTCTTGAATTAATTTTGTTCCAAGGTTTTCTAAGGAACTCATTCGATAATCTCTGGATCTGGAAATGTTAGTCACAGGGCCTAAAGAAATTCACCTTCACTGAACCAAAAGGGGAAAAAATTCAGTAGCAGAAAATAGACTGAAGATAGTCTTTCTAGCATTTACAAACTTGCAATATAATATATTCATGGTATGTTGAATACTTCTACTACAGAACAAATTCTTCTTTTATAATTGCATTTATTAGCCAGGCAACAGTAGCTCACATCTATGATCCTAGCTACTCAGGAGGCTGAGATCTAAGGATCGAAGTTTGAAGCCAGCCAGGGTACAAAAGTCTCTGGGACTCTTATCTCCAATAAACTACCCAGAAAAAGGTGGAAGTGGGCGCTGTGGCTCAAATGGTAGAGCGCTAGCCTTGAACACAAAGAGGATCAGGGACAGTGCCCAGGCTCTGAGTTCAGGACCTGGACTGGCAAAAAGAAAAAAGAAATTTCATTTATAGTATCATATGCTAGATGTCCTAAAATGTCAAGATTTGGAATCCATCAGTGATTTTCTTGGAGTGACAGAGCTCTAGGACAGGTAGCCATTACAATGAGTCTTCATCAAAGAACAATTTAATCTCAGAAACATGAATCAATGTTATTATATGTCCCTAATAAAGCTTGATGCTCCTGGGAATATCTTTCAAATAAATAGCCAAATTATAGTTCTCTTCTTACTGAGAACTTTTCTCTTATTATCTCTGAAGCAAAATAAAGCAAAATTAGAAATGGTGAGGAAATAGAGCTGAATCATTAAATATTCACAAATTCCATCCTTACCAACTCTCGTAATGGCACACAAAGTTCTGGATGATTCATCTCAGAGAAAACACAGACAGGAAAATGGCAGGAATTGTTGTTAGACTCCAATCTCAGAAATATGTGCTCCATTTCCACCACTGCCCCCAGAGTGATGGGAGAAAAATTCATTTAGCCCCACACAAAATGATTCAGAATAATTTTCCCATTATATTTTTTATTCATAAAAATTTCAAAATGGGGGGCTGGGAATATGGCCTAGTGGCAAGAGTGCTTTCCTCCTATACATGAAGCCCTGGGTTCAATTCTGCAGCACCACATATATAGAAAATGGCCAGAAGTAGCACTGTGGCTCAAGTGGCAGAGTGCTAGCCTTGAGCAAAGAGAAGCCAGGGACAGTGCTCAGGCCCTGAGTTCAAGGCCCAGGACTGGCAAAAAAAAAAATTTCAAAATGGCAATAGAAAGTGTGTTAATCACTTTTGTCCAAAAATGAATTCCAAACATAATTATTAAAAATTACTCTGATGGGCTAGGAATGGTAGAGTGCTTGCCTACCATGCATGAAGCCCTGGGTTCAATTCCTTGGTACCACATAAACAGAAAAAGCCAGAAGTGGTGCTGTGGCTCAAGTAGTAGAGTGCTAGCCTTGAGCAAAAGAAGCTCAGGGGCAGTGCCCAGGCCTTCAGTCCAAGCTCCAGGACTGGCAAAAAAGAAAAAATATTAATTTGAAAAAATTAGTGGATCATGATGGCGGTGGTGGGCCCTCCCTGATCACTACTCTCTCCACAGACACAGGAAGCACGACACGTTTTCATGTCTCTAAGATGTTTTCCCAGCACGGGACTCTGGGTCATCCCTGTGTTTCCAAACCTGGCATGGGTGGACAGATGAGAACAGAGATGGTAACCAAGCTGGGATTCAGTGAAGCCACCATTTTTCAAGCATCTCCTGATGACCACATTCTATTTCTGTGAAACTTTCCCAATAACTAGTTAAGATGAATGTTGCTCACACATTCAAGTGCAACAAAAAGCCTTTACAGTTGCCATTTTCATTTACATTTCTTTTGTAATTCTCTGGAACATGAAAACTAGGAACACCTATCTACTTAGGAAGAAGCCATTTGTTTCCAGTTTGATTACTAGTGACAATATGCTGTGTGAACATAATTTCGACACTAACTTTGCAAATGTTTTGTAGGATGTGTGGCCTGTTAATTCTTGGTATGATTTCAGAGTGGCTTTCTTCTCATTTTAAGGAGTGACACCCTGTGACACTTTTAAAGTGGACATGATAGGGTGGAAAACATTCCTAGTGGATCACAAAGTACTTCACAAGGAAACCTCCCTCAGCTGGCAGCTGATGGATCTCACTGAGTGAACTCAACTTCCTGACCAAGCAAAAGAGAAAAGTGAGCAGCAGGATTCAACATGAGAACACCTAAGGGAAGAAATGGCAGGTGACAACTCAGGAGGGTGAGCAGCAAAAGAAGTGGTATGTTGTTATCTTTGTATAATTTTCATTTACTCTCTACCTAGTGGTAAGAGCGCTTGCCTCATATACATGAAGCCCTGGGTTCGATTCCCCAGCACCACATATATAGAAAACAGCCAGAAGTGGCCCTGTGGCTCAAGTGGCAGAGTGCTAGCCTTGAGCAAAAGGAAGCCAGGGACAGTGCTCAGGCCCTGAGTTCAAGGCCCAGGACTGGCCAAAAAAAAAAAAAAAAAAAACCTCAAAATTAATCAGTTATACACACTCATCATTAACTGGTCAGTTGGTGAAATTATTCATAGTTACTACTAGCAATTCAGAGGGTTTCTTTCTAGTCTTCATTACATGTATTAAAAAATTAATCTACTTTATGAAACAAAACTAGCCTTGTCCATAGTTCATGTCTTTGTTAGCAGCAATTTTTTTTTTTTTTTTTTGCCCAGTCCTGGGCCTTGGACTCAGGGCCTGAGCACTGTCCCTGGCTTCTTCCCACTCAAGGCTAGCACTCTGCCACTTGAGCCACAGCGCCGCTTCTGGCCGTTTTCTGTATATGTGGTGCTGGGGAATCGAACCTAGGGCCTCGTGTATCCGAGGCAGGCACTCTTGCCACTAGGCTATATCCCCAGCCCCCTGTTAGCAGCAATTTTAAAAATAAGAATTGCCAAACACTCTAGAGGCTGAAGCAGGAGGACTGAACGTTCAAGGACAGCCTACATTACATACCAAAACCCTCTTTAAAAACAAAAAAATGGCGGTACCATGAGAAATTATAAAAACAAGTTAAAATTAGCATTGAAATACTTTTTATATTGTCCAATAGCATTCCTCTGACTAAATTAGCAGTGAATAGTTAATGGAACTCAGAAAGTTCTTGAATCATGTTTGCTTTTTGTCTTCAATACAAAATAGGAGAAATATGTCTGTTTTTGTTGAGGTCTGGCTCCACTAAAATGTGTTCCATTTCTTTCTAGCCGTGGCAAATGACAATCAACATCTAAATGCTTCTTCCATGATCTTTCATTACCACTTTCCACTGGAATATAACATCTTATAAAATAAAATGTGTTATGTAAATATTCCAGCTGGCCTTAGCTGCCTTAAGAAATCAGAACAGCTGTGCAAATTCCCTCATAAACTTCCCCCCTTTGGTGAAAAGAGAAGCTACAGAACCACAGTGAGCAATGTAGGAGGGCCAATGTTGCTGAGGGCCCCTGCTCCCCACACAGATGTTCAGTCACCGAGAACACAGTCAGCACCCATTTATCCACATAGTTCTTTAGAAAGACTTGGCTGGAGCAGTCTCTGCTCACCCTGAGAACAGACGGGGGTGAGGGCAGGGAAAAAGTGGGGGAAGGGAAAAGCAGAAGGACAAGGATCTTGCCAAGATTGATTCTCTCCAAGAGCCAAGTGTTTGATAATTCAGAGCAATACGCTCTCAAAGAGTAAAATAACTTTGTACTTATGCTATGGGATAATGTACTCAGATAGTTAGGAAATAAATAATTGCAGAGAGTCTGTGATGGGTTTTTTTTCCATAGCAGGAGATTTAGTCTGTTTTTATAGCCTAATGGTTGCCCTTTCTCATATCTCTTCAAGTATTTTGCTTACAGTGAGTTTTCTCTAAGGAGTTACTTATCTGAGCAAAACCATCTGAGTTTTATTAGCAAGACCAACCCCAAGCCCTGAGACCTAGCCTTGATATCATCTAGTTGCAGTGAAGGAAAAACACAAAATTCACCTTAACCCACAGAATCATCCAGATATATAATTTAAATTATTTAAATTGGGCAACGCAAGATAAGATGAAGGAGAAACATTTTGCACAGATTATACACAATTTAGTTTGTGTGTATGTGTATCATGTCTATTCAAGTATATATTTTACAGATGATTTAACAGAACTAAATATTTGATGAACAAAAACATTTATTCCCTTTACTCACTTTTTCCTCCAAAATTGGCTTTAAAAACACAGCCTCTTATTGATGGTTATAGGTATGTAAATGAAATTTGATTATCTGTCCTCAGTTTCTCAGCCTTTGTAGAAGTTGTCAGATAGATTGTGAATGCTTGTTACTTGGACTTAGAGCTCTGTCTGCACTAGCATTACAGTCACACTACTGGGCTGGGGATATGATATGGCCTAGTGGCAAGAGTGCTCGCCTTGTACACATGAGGCCCTGGGTTCAATTCCCCAGCACCACATATACAGAAAATGGCCAGAAGTGGCGCTGTGGCTCAAGTGGCAGAGTGCTAGTCTTGAGCAAAAAGAAGCCAGGGACAGTGCTCAGGCCCTGAGTCCAAGCCCCAGGACTGGCAAAAAAAAAAAAAAAAAATAGAGTCACACTACCAATTGCCTCACAGAATCTTTAATACTCTTTAGCACAAACTATGCTACCTGCACCTTCCCCCCACTTTTATAAATACAGCTTTATTGGAACACAGCATGTTCATTCATTGACATATTTTCTACAGCTGCTTTCAAATGGAATGTAATCGTGGCAACAGTGTCTAAAATATTTACTCTTTAGCACTTTACCAAAATGTTTGTCTAATCCATTATACTCATCTATCTAGCTTCCCCAATTTATTCTGTGGAGTGCCTACTTCCTCTGAAGTACATTTCCAGTTCCTTGGACATTCTACTTCACTGCCTACATTCAGTGTTTAATATTCAGCAGGTATCATCAGTCTTCCATAGAGTATGAGTTGCTGTTAGCTTTCTACATGAGCCTTTATTCTTCACTTGTGCTTATTTTACATTTATCCAAATTGCATTCTCCCAATGTTGCTACCACATGTGATCATACAATCTGTTGGTGCCCAAGTGGGCACTGCAAAGAGATTAAGCTGAGATTGAATCCAGTCCTTGCCTCACTTGAAAGACTAAAACCTTATCATATAGCCAGATCCCTCCAAAGGATAAAGCACTTTGTTTGAAATGACATGATAATTTTTCTGTCATTGCCCCCATTTGTCTTCTTGTGCCCATGTGCCCAAAGGAGTCATCTGGTCTACAACAAACCTTGTGTTCCTTGAAACTCTCACTCTAACTTGTTGCCAGACTTTTTGAGTTTTGCTGTAGGCCTCTCCCAAAGCTACTTTCCCATATGACATCAGTTCTCTGCTGTATCACTTGCCAGTTGAACTCAGGGCCCAACCATATATGACTTAGATCGGCCAGCCCCAGCATTGTATCACATCAGGAGGAAAATAACATTTTGTTTCATTTTGTTGTCTTGTGTTATTCAGCTGCACAAATTACTGCAAAGTTAGCAGCTTAAAACAACTTGCTTTATTCACTCACAGTTCTGTGGGTCTGGCACAGGGTAGCTGGCTTCTCTCTCACATCATAAGGCAGAAATTAACATGACAGTTGAGCTGAGTTTTCATCTGGAGACTCTTGTTCCCAGTAGTTTCAAAATTAACTTCCAAGATCAGTTCAGTTATAAGCGCAATTTAGATTTAGTCCCTGGAGCTTGTGTGGCTGGGGCCTGGGTGTCTGATAGGGACCATTCTTAGTTCCCTATCTGTCTATTCCTAGCCAAAAGCCTTCTTCATTCTTTGAGGCCAGCAGGAGTTACATTTCTCCCTGCCGTCAGACTCTGACTTCTTCAGTTGTGAGACAGAGAACACATGCAGCTTTTACAGGGCTTACATATTTCTATCAGTAGTCCTCCTGCCAGATACAATCTCCCTTTGCCATACAGTGTAATTCAGTATGGAGTAGGTGTCAAGTATGTTGTATTCACAGGTTACAGCTATGCTCAAGAGGGTAGAAGCCTAGAGGAAGGGGAGAATGAGTTACTGGAAGTCAATTTAGAATTCCCACTTCCATAGTTTTAATTTTTTTTTTTTTTTTGGCCAGTCCTGGGCCTTGGACTCAGGGCCTGAGCACTGTCCCTGGCTTCTTTTTGCTCAAGGCTAGCACTCTGCCACTTGAGCCACAGCGCCACTTCTGGCCGTTTTCTGTATATGTGGTGCTGGGGAATCGAACTCAGGGCCTCATGTATACGAGGCAAGCACTCTTGCCACTAGGCCATATCCCCAGCTCCCCATAGTTTTAATTTTATTCACACTTAGAAGCACTGGTGGACAGGCTGTGAAATGGCCAGCATGCAGCCCTCTTACTCCTCAACAGAGCCATCTTCCTTCAGTAACTGAAGAAACCCACCTAAGAATGGCAACAGTGGGAGGTCAGGATCTGTCAGAAGAAAGGAGGCAGAGGCAATAACAAAAAAGTCATTAATAGAGTCTATTCTTGGTTCCCAAACAAACAATGTCAGCAATATTAAATATTGTTTGAATAAAAAATTGTCCTCAGCTGGGTGCCAGTGGCTCACACCTATAATGCTAGCTACTCAGGAGGCTGAGATCTGAGGATCAGGGTTCAAAGCCTGCTGGGGCAGTTAAACCCATAAGACTCTTATCTCCAAGTAATCACCAGAAAACCAGAAGTAGACTCTTATCTCCAACTAATCACCAGAAAACCGGAAGTAGCGCTGTGATTCAAAGTGGTAGAGCACTAGCCTTGAACACAAAACCTCTGGGACAGTGCCCAGACCCTCGAGTTCAAGCCCCATCTCACACACACACACACACACACACACACAATTGTCCTTGCTCATTTTCTTCACTCAGTCAGGAAATATAACTATAGACACCATTATTTGTAAAACTTGCAAATGTTCATACATTTAATTTACACATAAAATTTCTTTATACAAATTCTAGGTTATCTCATACAGGCTTATAAATCTACTGTCTCTTTATTTTCACAATCACAGCCATATTGCCCTCTAGCGTATAGTCTTATTTTTCCAAATGCAATCAGTGATCTGGACTATATTTAGATTGCTGTGTTATTTCAGTGACTATATCTACAGTTTATCCTTGTTCAAAGATGGTACAAATGGAAGAATTCATAAATAAATAAATAAGTGAATGAATGAAAGAAAAATGAATGACAAAACGTTAAGGGGGTATCATAAAAATCTTTACTCTTGGGCTGGGAATATGGCTTAGTGGTAGATTGCTTGCCTCACATACATGAAGCCTTGGGTTCGATTCCTCAGCACCACATACATAGAAAAAGCCAGAAGTGGCACTGTGGCTCAAGTGGTAGAGTGATAGCCTTGAGCAAAAAGAAGTCAGGGACAGGGCTCAGACCCTGAGTTCAAGCCCCAGGACTGGTAAAAAAAGAAAAAGAAAAACTTTATTCTTTCCTAAACCTAAGAGAAAAGAAAGAAATAATTATCATTTTTTTATTTAAAGGACTGAACAATATATACATAAAAAAGACCACAACTTTTTTGTTTTTTATTTTATCAGTTGTGGGGCTTGAACTCAGGGTCTGGGCCCTGTCCCTGATCTCTTGTTTTGCTCAAGGCTAGAGTTCTACCACTTTGAGCCATAGCTCCACTTCTGGTTTTCTGTGATTAATTGGAGATAAGAGTCTCACACAAACTTTCCTGCCCAGGCTAACTTTGAACAGTGACCCTCAATCTTCTGAATAGCTAAAATGACAGGCATGAGACACCCGCACCCAGTTTAAAACTACAAAATTTTAATTTGTAGGCATCTCAATATTCATTTTTGCTTATTCCAAAATGCCATCTAACAGAGTTGATAAGTTTTCAGGTATAAATAAAGAAGGAGAATTGCAATGGATAATTATATACATCAATCTGCCTAAACCATCATAAACAGACATTTGTTCTAACCTTATTCCAATGTTTCACAGTGTTTCAGGATGAAGATTACATTTAAATAAATAGACTGAGTACAGCACATTGTGTTCAATAATGTAAATGAGGTTTGGATCCAATTAGCTGAAATCTAAACAAAACAAAGACGGCCTTCCCCAGAGCAAAACAAAATTCTTTCCTTTGTTGTTGGTCATGGGCTTAAACTCTGCCTGGGCGCTATCCCTGAACTCTTCAGCTCAAGGCTAGTGCTCTATCACTTTGAGCCACAATTCCACTTCCGGTTTTCTGGTGGTTAATTGGAAATGAGAGTCTCACAGACTTTCCTGCCCGGGCTGGCATTGAACCATGATCCTCAGACCTCAGCCTCCTGAGTAGCTAGGATTACAGGCATGAGCCACCAGTGCCTGGTAAAAACAAAATTCTGAAAGCAGATGACTTTAGAACTTGAACTACATATGTACTTTGTGTCACCAGGCTAATGTCCCACCACCATACAGATTTTAGAATTTAGAATTTAAGATTTTAAATGATTTAGAATTTATCCCTATAATGGCAAAAGCCAAATCCTTAATATAAATTTGTGTCTGTGTGTGTAGACAGACATAGGTCCATGGTAGGTCTATACTTACATACAGATACGTGCAGTTGGTTGATTCTCTTGCTCGTTAGCATCCTAATGAGTATAGGAAGACTCAAAGCATCTCTGCATGCTTAAATAGCAGCCCATCAATGCTAGCAGATGTGTTTTCCTCAGAATAGCCAAAGCTTTGCTGCTAAACAAGAGGAATATCGTTGGGCTAGGAATGTGGCTTAGCAGTAGAATGTTTGCCTACCATGCATGAAGCTCTGGGCTCAATTCCTTAGCACCACATAAACAGAAAAAAACAGAAGTCGCATTGTGGCTTAAGTGGTAGAGTGCTAGCCTTGAGCAAAAAGAAGCCAGGAACAGAGCTCAGGCCCTGAGTTCAGTTCCCAGGATTGGGAAAAAAAAAAAAGAGTACTAATGTACTGGATTGTCCCTTTGTCCATTTAGCTTATTTCCATGAATCTGCTTCCTTCTGCACCTCCAGGTTAGAGTCTTCCCTTAGATGCATTTGCATGAAACCTAGAAGATTGAAGAATTAGATAGTTGGTTTCTGGAGACAGAAATAGAGTCCACAGCAGACACTTGTCAACATGAAGACCAACTTAATTTCCATGTGAATGTCTTTGAGAATGTCCAGATCACTGCTGCCTGTTGAGAACTGGAAACAGAAGAAACAAAGTGGACTGTAGTCTCCACTCTCTTTATACAAGTAGCCACTAGCCACGTGAATAGAAAAGAAGCAAAAATACATTATGTCACCCACTGAAAATATAATGAGACTAACTCACCCGCTAAATCAATCAATTTGCCCTGAAAGGTCAATTGAATTTTTATCCTTACTCTCTGTATCTCATTATATCTTTATAACCATCTCCCAAGAAAGTCATCAAAATAACATTCCCCAAGGATTTCAATATGTGTCTAGATTAAAGGAAGGGGAGTTGTTGATGTCTTTTTATGAATTTGTCTCAAAATCAAAATCAGACTGGTATATCAATCTGTGCAGAAAAATCAAGTCAGGTCAAAGAGGAAGGTCAGGCCAAGAGGAAATAGGAGATATACCCTAAAGGTACATTTCTTTAGAACTAGATACACAAATGGACATTTGTCAGCAATACACAACTGCTTATTGTGTGGGTAACAGCCCAAATATGTCTGCAAGAAAGTTCCACAAATATGAAAATAAAAGAGTCTTTGTAGCAAAGGTTGATATAGTGAAAAGAAGGATCAAGTAAGAATCAATTTCATAGTTTTAAATTATAAGAAATGTGTTGAGTGGGAAAGAGAAATATAGCTTAAAATGTATGTGTACTGAGGAAAAAATACCCAAGACAGTCAAATATACTGAAGGGCAACCATTACAATAAATACTAACAAAATCCAAAGGATCATAATGGAATATACTGAAAACCTTTACTCAAATAAACTATGATGTCTAAAAAAAAATGGCTAACTTTCTGGACAGAGTTGACCTACCAAACTGAACCAAAAGGATATAAATCACTTAGATAGATCTATATCAAGCAATGGGCTTGGAGTAGTAGTACCAAAATATGGATTCATTGCCAAATTCTATTAAGCTTTCAAAGGAGAATTAATACCAATACTCTTCATACTCATCCATGAATTAGAAAAAAAGCAAACACTTTTGGTACTGTGACTCAGATCTAGTACATCTATTTCTGTAGGAGGTAAAAACCCCACCCTCTGTCCAGATTGAGGACATGTCTGTTTGATCTGCTCTGCAAGTGCTTTTCTGCCATTTGGTCTCTCACTATACTGCTTTCTTTTCCACACCCAGTATTATCCACAGGTGGTTCAGCTGGGCATCACTTGCTTTGAAGTTTCTTCCAGGTGCTGACTCTGCTTTCCTAGAGTGTTACTAAATGTCAAGGACTTTTTTTTTCACTTGGATCTATAGCTTGTTTTTCATTCATCTAATAGAACAGCACTAGACCCGAGGGATCCTTATCAGCTAGTATTTTGTTGCTTGTTTGGTTCACCCCAATACCTTGCAGGTTGGGGCTTATTTGTCCCTTGTAATAAACACAGTAAATAGAAGCAGACTTTTGAAGGAAAAAGATATGCCACAGGAGGCTAGAAAGAGAGCATGAGGTTTCCTGGTTGCTAGAAGGATGCTTTCAAAGTGACCCTATAAGTTTAGCTAACATCCTAGGCTCAAGGATATGGACTGTTTATCTACAAGGATTATGTTCTTCCCAGACAATGAAAAAAAATCTCTTCTTTTTGTCCAAACTGGGAATGTGTCATCTATCCCTGGATTGAATTATTCGTAATGTCGCATGGCCAGTTTACAACCTTCCAGATCAACAACTCAGACCCCAAGACAGTCCTATTACTTGATCTTTTCTACTTGAAATTCCTCAGAAGGGCCCAAGATGCCCTGTTTCTATGTCTTTTTGAACCTTACAGGATCCAGAATTGAGGAAGTAATGCTAGGTGTGCCAGCCTGGTCAAGATATTCTAGATCGGGCTGGGGATATAGCCTAGTGGCAAGAGTGCCTGCCTCGGATACACAAGGCCCTAGGTTCGATTCCCCAGCACCACATATACAGAAAACGGCCAGAAGCAGCGCTGTGGCTCAAGTGGCAGAGTGCTAGCCTTGAGCGGGAAGAAGCCAGGGACAGTGCTCAGGCCCTGAGTCCAAGCCCCAGGACTGGCCAAAAAAAAAAAAAAGATATTCTAGATCATCTTTAGTTTTTTTCTGTCCCACTCTGTCATCTTGGAGAGTCCCCTGGACATTTCCCCCTCAATTTTTAGTCTAAAATGTTGCTGGAAAGAAAATCAGCCCTTTTATTCCTATGTGATATGCAGAGAAGTGGCATTTTTTTAAAGTAGTGTTACTACAGTCCCACAATTATGTTTACACTAAAAATGTGCAGAATGGGCTTTTCTGGTCAAAACACTATTTTTTCTGAATAATACATGAGGATTAAATTAGAAGAGTTACCAAGTTCCATTTTAACATATGTATATTGAGCCTTGTGACAGTATTTGCTCACTATTCCTCTTTCCATTCATCTGCCCCCCCCTCCACCCCCACCCAATCTGCTCTTTAAGCCCCATAGTCTCAGATAAAACATGCTTCAGCTTCCTGGCATTCATTTTGTTAAACTGATCACTGTTCAAAGGAGTTACACCATTGGATTCCATTCCTCTGTATACCACACTATAGTCAGTTTGATTGTGTGTATATACATATGGCCCTCTATTGTGTTTTAATATGTTTATATTTTACATCTCTCCTTCACATATGAGAGAAAATATGTGCCCTACGTTCTTTCTGTGCCTTCTACTTAGCATATTTTTTTCAGGTCCATTCATTTCCCTGCAAATGACATATTATTCTTCCTGGTAGATGAATAATACATGTAATATATGTAACATATATATATAGCACATATCACACACATATAAATGTGCATAAACACATACATTTATCACATTTTCTTGATCCATCCATAGGATAATTATTTTAAAATGTTACAGAAAAGATACACAGATGGGATTCCTCTGCCATTCCTTTCAAATATGAGATTTTTTTTTTTTCTGAATCCTTCTGGAGAATCTTACTTTTACTCAATGATTTTTTTTTTTTTTGGTTTTGCAGGGTGCTTTTTATTTATTTTTTCTCAAATTTTTATTATCAAACTGATGTACAGAGAGGTTACAGTATCATACGTTGGGCATTGGATACATTTCTTGTACTGTTTGTTGCCTTGTCCCTCGTGCCCTCTTCCCTCCCCCCCTTTCCCTCCCCCCCCCCAGGTGTTCAGTTCACTTACACCAAACAGTTTAGCAAGCATTGCTTTTGTAGTTATTTCTCTTTTTTTACCCTGTGTCTCTCAAATTTGGTATTCCCTTTGAATTTCCTACTTCCAATACCAGTAAACACGGTTTCCAATATACTCAGATAAGATTACAGAGATAGTGTAGGTACAACCATAGGAAGGTGATACAAGAACATCATCAATAATAGAAACTACACATACACATAGGACGTTGAAAGTAGTTACAACTGTGATATGAGATATTTTTTGAGCCTAAGTTTTGCATATTAGATATATCCAATCCACATAGTTAATATATTTTATTTGTAAAGTACTTCATAAATTATGTTTATTGTCTCATTAAAGCTTTACAAGACAATAAAGGAAGTAGATAAGCCTATTAATCTCATTTTACCCATGATAAACTGAGGTTCAGAAGTCTTATTTGGCTTAAAACCACATGGTTATTAAATAAAGGATGGAGTTCTTTAACTGGGTTATTCTCATTTCTTACTCTACACAAGGTTTTCTTTCGTTGTGTCAATTATGTGAAAGTTCTGTGAGCTTCCACAAATATATATATGTATATATATGTATATATGTATGTATATATGTATGTATATATGTATATGTATATATGTATATATATCCAAAATGCTAAAGTTTTAATTTCTTGTTAAAATTTTAATTTCTTTTTGTCATCACAAGTATTTTAATTAGTATTTTTTTTCAATCAGTGAAAATGCAGCTGTATTTCCATTTGCTATGTGTCAGCAATTCTATCCAAGAATTTTGATGGGATCTTTGAGAGTTGCAGGATTCGTTTATTATTTCATTTGATTCCATATGAGAGTCTGTCTTTTTGCTCAGTTGTACAGAAATGTGCTATGATATATACCTGGCGTTACACATTTCATAGCCTCCAGACTTTTAGGACCAAAGCCAGAGGTCCCAGATGAAATTCTGCATGGTAATAAGAACATTACAAAAGCAGATGGGAGAAGCTTTGCACAAAAATAGTTATGAAATTAAAAAGTTAGCAGGTAGACTCTATTCTAGCAACTGCCAAAATAGACAAAACTAACTCTAGCTTGTGGGAAATTGAGATTCTGTGTTAAGGGGGAAAATATCAAAACCTCATGCAAATGTCCTGCTTTCCTCATCAAAGATGTGAAAGTAAAATAATGAGCACTGAAAAATACCCTAAAGAGAAAGAAAGAGACAAAGCATCTTCCTTAGCTCCTCATTATGTCTGTTGATACCACAATGTAATCTAAAATAACTTCACAAGAACAAAATTGAATCTAGTTAAATCTATTAGCCTTCCCATGAGTGAAGTCTAAACTTTCCAACAACCTGCATTGCAATCAGGCAAAATTTTTGTCCTATGGGACAAAATGGTTGCATACTCAATTCTGTGGAAATCCCTTTGGGGAATGTCACAAAGAGAGAAAAGGGTGGCTATGTTGATTCAGGTATAGGAGTGTACTCCCTCTTGTTTCAGTTATATATATGTATTTTATAAACCTTTATTTATATGTGTTATGCATATTTACAGGGAAAAGAAAACCTATAACAATACATAGAAGAATACAAACTTGTGATCTTATGATTACAGCAGCTTAAGACATGGCAAGCAGGACAGCAATGTCACCTCTGCCTCCTTCCCAGGATGATGGAGAATGAAAACAAAAATGAAGCTCATGTCTCCTAGGATCACTTGGCTTCTGTATGACAGGACCATTGTTGAAATTTCAAGCCCCAGTAGCTGGGCTCTTAGCTCCACACTGCCATCTCAAAGCCCTTCAAGATGAAAACTTTCCCATTTCAGAACATGCATTTGAAAGCCCCAGTAAATGCCATACAAACCTTTAGGATGGTTTTGCAGTTGAATCACTGAGTTTGGTGGCAAGAAATGTAGTTACACAGCATGGTCTGGGAGCATAAGATCTCCACTTTGTCTACGGCAAGCTGGGTTACAGAGTGGAAGTGGGGATTCTGGTAGGAACTCTACTTCGACCATTGAGATCACCTTCTCCAGACCTAAAGAGTCAAAAAAGATTAATTGACATGACTTTGAGTTTTCTTGAAAAGCAATCGACGATGGATATTTTTTAAAGAACCAAGTATTATAAAATGGAAAATAAGGGAATAATCAAAATGCAGTTTCTGGAGTCCAGATGCCTAGAGGAGAAGCAAGAAAGAACTTAGTAACATAAACTACTCTAAATAAATTGAATGCAAGTAATTTTTCAAATAAACTGAAAACCATCTAAATGTGAATAGCTTACAGCCTCTTGAGGAAACCATGCAGAAAAAGCCAGAACAACTTTCCCAGAAATAAATCAAAGGTTTACCAATGACATTTACAGCTGAATGTGAGGTAGAGGAAAAAGGTTAAAGTAGAGACAGAGAATAAAATGGTTTCTGTACATTGCCAGAGTTGTTGTAAATAAGTTTGACACACAGAATTTAAGGACTGGTATGAAAATACAGGCTTAAAATATCACACGCTGTTCAAGGGATCTAAAGTTTCAAATGAAAGAGTTAAATGCTTTATGTAATGAGAAGTGTTACAAAATACAGTCTAAAAAGACAAAGAATGATCATCCTATTATCTGTCCGTTTTCACAAGCCATCATGCCTCTGTCGCATTCTATTTGGCTGTAATTGTAGACAATGTTCTACAACTCATTCTACAGGGTACCAATTCTCGGTTATCTTCATGAGTCACAAAAATACGATATAATATTAAGAAATACTGGAAAGAACAATACTGGCACGTATAACAGAGAAAAAGACAAGCTCTGACTATCAAGGCAATGAAACCACTTTCATGGTACTAAGACAAAGGGTATGTATACCTCACTACACTCTTGCCCAAACTTGAAGAATGGAAGAGTGGAAGCTACACTGGGGATGTGTCGCAGTGCTAGAGTGTTTGCCTGGTAATTACAAGATTCTGACAAGGGAGGGGGAAGGGGAATGGGGAGAAGGTGGAGATGGAGCTGAGGAAGAAAAGTAAAGAAGGAGGAGGAAGAGAAGGAATAGAAATTGGAGAAGGAGAAAAGAAAAAGGACTAAGAACTGTGAATGATGTACTGGGCACTGTGGGCTTTGGTGATAATGGTGTGTCAATATGAGTTCATTAATTGTAACCAGAGTACCACTCAACTGGTACCATTCAGCTGGGGGGACACTGATCATAGAGGAGGTTGTGTAGGTATAAGATAGGGAGTATAGGAAAACACTTTTTCTGTTCCACTTTAATGTGAACCTAACCCTATTCTTAGAAAGAAGAAAACACACAACTTGAAAGGAAAAGGCTTGCTAGGTGCTGGTGATTCACATTTGTAATCCTAGCTACTCAGGAGGCTGAGAGCTGAGGATAGCAATTGGAAGCCAGCGTAGGCAGTAAAGTCTATGAGACTCTTATCTCTAATTAACCAGCAAAAAGCCAGAAGTGGAGCTGTGGCACAAGTAGTAAGAGTATCAGCCTTGAGCCAAAAAACTAAGGGACAGTTCCCAGGTCCTGAGTTCAAACCCCAGTACAGAGGTCAGGAGACATGTTAAAGTGATAGGAAAACAAAGCAAAATCCAGCACTCCACTCTGCTGCATTTTCCAGTAACTTGCTTCTTTATTCCCAAACAGCCACAGAATCTTCATATATACTCTTATGTGCAAAGAGCTGTCTGCTTTTAAAAACATGTTATGAGTGTATTTATTTTAAAAATTAAAAAATCCATTCTTGAAAGTCAACCATCATTGATATTCATCATACACAAATTATTTCCCTTTTCTAATAAAGATTAGCATAACATCTAACTGGTACATGACTGGCCACTATGTTAGTATCTATTTCAGAATCTGTTTTATATTTCCCCGATATAAAGCCTTTTTTATCAATTAAATCTCAACTAAAATGTGATTGCCCAAGTATTTCTCTAAATCTCTGGGGTTTTAGGACTCCTTGTGGAAAAGATTCTTGGATCGTCAAGTTCCTCATACAAAATGGCACTGTATTTGTATGTAATTTACCTACAACATCCCATATATTCATAATACCCAACCCATTGTTAATACTATCTAAGTAGAAATTGTACTGTATTGTTTAGGGAAATATGACAAGGAAAATTCTGTACATGTTCAGTACAGATACAATTTTTTTCTCCCAATGATTCACCATAAAGCAAATTCACTTGTATTCTAAAAATTTGTAGACTAAAAACCTAGAATAGTACTTATAAACATGAGTTTAGCAATACACTTCCTTGGGTTACATTACACTTACCTCTACTTTCGAAAGGTTGTTTATTCTGCTTAAGTACCAACCTCCCCAGCCATTAATGTGAATAATATTATAATAAAACCATCAGGAAATTTTAAATGTTGTAAAATATGTCACATCATAGCACAGAATCTGGTTCACAGTAAGTTCTCAATAGATACTATTATTAACATTCCCAAGTTCTTTATTATTCCTCTGAAGTGGAAAGAAACAGGAAAAACAATCGCAAGATCTAATCTACAGACAGAGTGATCACAGAATAACTATTCAAAGGTTAAAAATCATTTCACTATTAAAGTATATTTCAAAATTAAATATTTAGAATTCAGAAAGAACTGACAAACATTAAAGAAATTACAAAACTCTTACTTTGTCTTCTAACCCTAATTATATCTAAAGAAAGTTTTGCCATTAGAACAATGAGTTTTTTAGATTAAACTTGGCTTTTACTTCCCACCAGGTCTTCAGCATCTCTTGGCATAGGTTCCCTGCCCCTGTACTTAGTCAGGGATGTGTACATTATTTGGAGGATTTCTACTCTCTCCTGCATGGGTTGTTTATCAAGGTATCGGATTGCTTATAGAAGTATTCTGCAGGATATCCAGACCTTTACATTAAATTCCAGGCTAGTTTACTGATCTATCATTTGCCTGGACCAGGACACCAACTTGAAGCTAGTAAAGCCACTGGTCTTTCTCACAAGATAGACAGTACCCCTGGGTATGAATCTTTTCCACACTTCTCCAAACCACATGAACTTCTTCTGGTTTTCCTGTTCTACAGTGCCCTAGAAAACTCCTGAACTAATCTAGCTTGAGAATTGGGTGCAGGATGGTAGAAGACCCCCAAAAACAATGTTATAGATTCTGACTGTCCTTACCAAAAATTTCCATTTTTTGTCATGGATAATTGTTTCTCAGCTTACCTTTGATCAGTTTCAAGAACCCCAAAATGTATGGTTTTGATTATTTTATCCAGTATTACTGTCTTTTATTAGAAAACATATAATCAAAGCTAGGTGTCTGTATTCCCATCTCTCAGGAAGTTGGGGCAAAAGGATCATGATTTCAACGTCAGTCTGAGCTACAAAGTAAGACCCTTTGTAGGTGGAGGACAAGGAGAAAGACAAAGAAGTAGGAGAGAGGGAGAGGGCAAAGAAAAGAAAACATGATCAGAACATACAACATTTTATCACAAAAAAATAATAAAACATATCCAAAGTGTCTACCTGGTACCATCATTCTTAGCATTTTGTTTTGTATGTCACAGCAAATATGTGCAATACAAATATTCATCTAATTGCAACAGAACACTGATCTTTCCTGTGCAGTGTTTACTATATAAGAAGTTACATTCACTAACATTCAAATTACCCTAGCTCTACAACAAGCAAGAATTTCTCCTGAAAGCTGGTATAAAACAATATCTTTTGACTCTGAGACTCATCTCAAAAGTATTTCTTCCTAAGGACACAGTATTATTTTTAAAGCAAGATTTTAGAAATGGAGTTTAAATGAGACTCATGATAGAGAAATAAAAAAGTCTCTGTGAACGTAATTATAAGAAAATAGGTTGAAATTCCAAAATTCCAGACTCTGCAGAACACAAATTTTTTTTTAAAATCTGTGCTCTGCTGGAGCTGCTCTTGCTCAGACAAAAGTGTTAAAAAATAAACTGAGATTAAGCATAGAACTGTGCATAGCCATTTAGGGTGAACTAAACTGTGGCTCAGATAATCCTTTTATCTTCTCTGCTTTTAAATCTCCTTTCACAGTCCATGTAATCACAGGATTGTCAACAAAAATTCACTAGGAAAGAATTCAAGAACAAAACAGAGGGTAGCTGGGTGCTGGTGGCTCATGCCTGTTCTGGAGGCTGAGATTTGAAGATAGCAAGTTAAACCAACTCAAGCAGGGAAAGTCCCTGACTCTTATCACCAGTTAACTCACCTAAAAGCCAGAAGTGGAGCTGTGATTCAATTGGTAGAGTGCTAGCCTTGAGAAAAACAGCTCAGGGAAAACACCCAGGCCCCCAGCTCAAGCCCCAAGATGGCACCAAAAAATAAAAAATAAAAAGAGGCTTTTCTTCTTAAAAAGTGGTTTGAAAACCTGGTAGGTCCTACAAACCAGCAGTGTGTTAAGAAGGGACAAAAAAATAGTTAAACAGAGAAAGTTCCCCATCTAGGTTCTATTCCACACTACTATGTAAATGAGGGTGCAATCATGTATCAATCCTGATTGGTCAACTGTAGATTCCGGTTCATTGTTTAAGTTGAGATAGTAAGGTTTCTGGACATCATTTATCTTGACAGTTGAAACAAGAGCATTTCTGGAAAAAGGACCACAAAGTTCAGTGGGTAGTTCTTCCAGGAACAGAAAGAAATTGTGTGAGTCACACGCAGAAAACGGCTCTCAAGCAGGGCACTAGTGTTTCATGTCTATAATCCTAATTACTCAAAAAACTGTGATCTGGAGAGTTAGTTAAAAGCCAACACAGGTAGAAAAGTTGCCATCTCCAGTAAACTAGCTAGGCTGGAGGCTTCACTCAAAGGCCCTGAGTTAAGCATCAGTGTGAGAGAAAGAGAGAGAAAAACAATGGAACGAAGGAAAAAGAAAGGAAAGAAGAGAAAAAAAGAGAAGGAAGGAAAGAAGGGAGGAAGGAAGGAAGGAAGGAAGGAAGGAAGGAAGGAAGGAAGGAAGGAAGGAAGGAAGGAAGGAAGGAAGGAAAGAAGGAAGGAAGAAAATGACCATTTTTTAGTTTAAGACTAGTTAACCATGGAATTCTTCCAGAAGATTTAGCTTTTCCTAAAGACAGACTAACCCAAAGAATAGTTAAACATGCCCAAATTAATGGGTCAACTGTATTCAGCCTCATTTGCTTTGATCATCAGATTTGTAACTTAGTTTCTCTTCCACTGTATTATAGTAGATAATTGTGTTAGAACTTCAGCACAGGTACCTGAAGGTCAACTAGAAGATGTAATAAGGGTGATATTTGTAAAATGAACTGCTTCGGTGTAATTGCTCTGATCTTTGAGTTATATATCATAGTTTGCCTGATTGTGTTATAATGATCTGCCAGAAAGTTGGGTCCTCACAATAAAGTGACAGTCTGCAATGAAAAGCAAGACACTATATATAGTTTGTTCATTCCTCATTAGTGTAAAAAAAGGTAAATAAACTGTCAAAATTTCAATGCTTTCTCAAGAACCATAAACAAAAACAAAAACATATTTTGAGACTACAATTGCACCACCCTATATTTTCAATATAATAAAACTGGCATATAAAGTGTGTGTGTGTGTGTATGTGTGTGTGTGTTCCAAATAAACGAATGCACATCTCAAAATGAGTAAGCAAAGGAGAACAAATGTTCTTGAGGAAAGGAAATAATCCAGTGCATTGCAATGAGGCCCTCTGCTGTAAACCCTTTCATACTGCACCAAAGCATCTCTTCTCCAGTGGTTTGCAGACCAATACTTCACCAAAACTTGGAGGGGGAAAACATGATTTAAATCCCTCTACGAAGTTTAGTCATTTCCAAAGTGTATTAAAATTGAAGTAAGTGATTCTGGGAAATGTTCTGAACATGATGTTTGAGCCACACAAACCAGTAAATCCCTAAGTGACAGCACTATTTATTTAAAAACAGATTTTTCATTGTTTATTTTGTATCTTATTTAAATTCTGCCAAAAGGAGGCTATAGTCATGCCAAATGGTTTCTACAATGTTGACAGTTCACCTAATTCTATGATCATTTTTGAGACATGATCTACACTATATAGACCTTGTTTCTCAAGTACTGAGATAAGATGCTCCATGCTCACTCACCAATTTATTTTTTACTGTATTAAGTAGTTATACAAAGATATTACAATTCCATAAATCAGGTTTTGAGTTAAATGCATCTTGATTAATGTCACCCCTCCCACCATTCTCTCATGTCTTTCCTTCCCACCCCATCCTCAAGTTATGTAGTTCAATTTTTATGCAATGTACATTGAATATAATGATTGCATTTGTTCACCATCCCAAAATATTTTAAGTTTAGAAGCTCTTGTGTCTCCAGAGACCATTCATAATGAATCATTTCCATATCTCAAGAAAAGTGAACAAGAAAAATAGCTAGAGAATTACATAAAAAACTCATGAGCGTAAGACTAATGCCATTTGACCATTGGTTTTAAATTCCCAGAACCAGAAATAGAGGTTATTAGGGCCTCTTTGTAGAGTATCCCATGGGTACTGGGAATGGCCAGGAGTAGTAAAGTATTTTAGGTGGAGAGAAGTCGGGTTGAGATGAGGATTGGATTCTCCATTGCTCAAGTAAATTGTTGTGATTTCTTTTCTCATATAAATATGTTGTGGCTATTTTTCACACTTTTTAGTTCATGTTGTTTTTCTGAAAGAGGACCTCAGAAAGCTAGGTGATAGTAGCTCATGCCTGTAATCCTAGCTACTTAAGAGGCTGAGATCAGAGGATTGTAGTTCAAAGCCAGCCAGGGAGAAAACTCCTTGAAATTCTTATCTCCAATCAATCCATTAAAAAAAGGTGAAAGTGGAGTTGTAAGCCCAAGTAATAGAGCATTAGAAAAGCTAAGAGATAGTACCCAGATAGTACCCAGATCCTGAATTTATACCCTAGCACTGGCACAAAAAATTAAAAAAGAACAAATAGGACCACCAAAAAATTCTGCAATCAAGAGTCATAAAATCTGAATCCTCCTCTGGAAAATACAGTACTACTAGACAGAAAATGTTACTTGGGGCTGGAATGAGGATCCACAATAGAAGGTCTGCCTGCTATGCCCTGGATTCCATCTCCAGCCTAGCAGAAAACATTATTTTGCTTTGAACAGGGTCATCTTGTATTCATGGAGAAAAAGTGGCAATGGCAATTTTTAAATTGACTAAATAAGAATCTTAAAAGACATTGGAGCCAGGCACCAGCAACTCATGAGTATAATATTTTAAAATTATAGAAATATAACAATTTTATTTCTTTTAATTTTTTTATTGTTACTATAAAGGTGATGTTCAGTGGAGTTGTGATTTCATAAGTCAGGTAAAGAGTACATTTCTTTTCGGATAATGTCACCCCTTGCCTTGCTCACTCCCAGTTTTTCCCTCCTGTCCCCATGCACAAGTTGTATAATTCACTTTCAACATGGTGTCCAGTGAGTACCACTGATGCATTTGCTAACACTTTGTCCCTCCATAAATACAACACTTTTTTTAAGTCTCACAAGCTTTCCTGCCCTGGCTGGCTTTGAATCCAGATCCTCAGATCTCAGCCTCTTGAGTAGCTTGGATTATACAGGCATGAGCCACTAGCACCTTGAAGATCTGGATATTAGATATCTCACACTTAGAATGTACACACCAGGTGTGGTGATTTATGCCTATAATCCTAGCTACTTGGGAGGCAGCAATCAAGAGAATTGTGGATGGAAGCCAGCCCAACAATATATTCTCAGGGTCCCATCTCAATCAATAAAAATCTAGGTGTGGTGGCCCATGCTTGTTATCACAGCTGCTTAGGAAACATACATATTTCAGTTACAGTTCAGACTGGCTCAGACATAAGCATGAAGACCTATTTAAAAAACAATGAAAGCAAAAGGGAGTTAGGCTTGTGGCTCAACTTAGCTAACAAGCAAAAGGCCCTGAGTTCATACCTCAGTACTGCCCAAAACAAGAAATCAAAAGTGGATTTGCATGTAATTGAAATTGAAAAAACCTTTCTGAAACAAATTAAAAAAAAAAACCACCTTAAGGATGGAGCTCTGAAACATTATCAGAATTAGATTTATGTGGTGGGGATGGTAAAGCGGGGCTGGAAACGTTTCAGGGTTGCTGAAACAACATACTACTCCAAGACCCGGCAATGAGAAAGAGTGGTGAGGAAAAGTTCTGGGAAACATTTCCCAGCAGTCCCATTGCCTTGAGGCATATGTTGTGTACTGGAGACCAGACCAGCAGCAATTCAGAGTCCTATGGCCACATCAGCTAGTGGTCCTTCCTATGCTGGAAATGCTCACAAAACTCCTGATTAGTACACGTTCACCCAACCATTATGACAAAGTAGACATGACTTTCTTTGTGACAATTCCTTGAATTTGTAGAAAGAAATATGAGATGTGAAATAGATTTTTTTTGTCTTTTTTGGTACTGGGGATTGAACCCAGGACATTGCACTTGCTAGGCAAGTGCTTTGTCACTAAGCTAAATCCTAGCCCTGGAATAGATTTTAATAAACTATAATTAAACTATTTTAGTTCCTGACTTCAAAGAGGCTATTTTTTAATTCATGCTTTTATCCAAGAACAAATGATCTTCAACTCTTTTTGAATGCTTTCTTTTTAAATTTTATTTTATTGTGATGCATAGAGGGATTACAGTTATATACATAAGGTAGTAAGTGCATTTCTTGTCAAATTTGTTACCCCCTCCCTCATTTTTTTTCTCCCACCTTCCCTCCCCTTCCCACCACCCCCCCCCCAGTTGTATGAATAGTTTCTTCTTTCACACAGAGATCAACAAGTTCCAAGGCTTGTGTTAAAGCCACTGATTGGAGGGTGACAAAGGAAGGGAACAAAACAAGCTTTAGTTAACCACATAAATGTTCTGGTAAGTCACTGGGAGGGAAACTGTTCTCTAGGCAAATATCAACAAAGATGGATGAGTAAATGAACAAAATGTCATTCTTAATTTGATACAAAATTTAATGGCTTAGGTCACTTTCGACATTCAAATTGGCCTCTGTCACTTGTCTGTAGGGTGACTTTGAGTGATTCATCTAACCTCTCTGTGTCTTGGTTTTGCTTCTGTATAAGGAGGACAGCTGTAGTAATGAAACTTGCCAGTGACACTGCATTACTGTCTATGGGATGATTTCCCCCACACCCCCACATTTTCTAAGCCAACATGACATATATAATGAGGTCCATAATCTCAAAATCGATAATAGGCCATGCCTGTAATCCTAGATACTCAGGATGGGAGGGGAAGGGGAAGAAAAAGAGGAAAGGTTCTCACTTAGCTGTTTTGCCAATGGCTGGTGCTCTACCACTAAAGCCAAGCCTGTAGTCTAGCTTTTTGCTGGTTAGTTGGATATGAAGCTCTCATGGATTTATCCACCCGGCGTGGCTTTCGACCATGATCCTCAGATATCAGGCTCCTGAATAGCAAGAATTATAGGCATGAGCCACTGATACTGGGCACCATTAACTTTCTTACATTCTCTCAGAGCCACTCTTCGGTAACACACATGCACTTTGTCTGTAGGCATGGAACCTCCTCTCTGGTAACAAAAGGACCAATAATCTACTACATAAAGATAGAAAGCAATAAAAGATTTTATATTTTAAACAAATATTTCAAAAAAGAAAAGAATACACACATCTATATGTAGAAATATTTTTCTACTATATTTCAGCCTCTCACTGGTTTTACACACACACACACACACACACACACTCCCTTTCTCATACATACACATGCACACATCTGATAAAAAGCATACATTTTCCAAATGTGCCACATCATCAGTTCTGTATTTCTCTGACCTCCAACTTTGAATTCCCCAGGAACTACAGAAAAGAGAGTCCCCCACCCATCAAGAGGTCACATTGAGTGAATCCAAGGAATAGTAGAAAATTCATAGGAAATCCAAGCTTTTGACTGCCAGGTTTTTAACTCCTGGCTACAGTTCCCAATATATGACATCATTTAGAAACTTAGGCACGGAGAATCACAGTACTTAAAACACTATGTTCCTGAACACATAAAATATTCATGGGAATAAAAAGGTAAATTATACATTTTAAAGAAATAAAAAGAGAGGGGAAAATGAAATTTGAAAAATGGCAGCTACATCCTTTCATACCTACAGGGGAAAAGAAGAAGTAATAGCTTGTTTATTAAGGCTTAAGAATGGGAACTTCCAACATCATTTTCACACTTCCCACTCTTCATCCTCCAGCCCATTCACCCATGACTCACCAGGGCCAGATATCCTACAAGAGGACAGAGCAATCAAATACAGTACTGCATTTACCATTGGAGATGATCATCGAAACTTCAGACATACACTTTTCATTCCTGAAGAAAACCCACACCACCAACCACAACAAATAGTCTTGCTTATATATATCATAAAAAAATCACAACTTTAACATTTCAGCATTTCATAGGAGTGGGATGGGTGCAGTTTGAGATAAGGTCTCACTGTGTAACCCAAGTTCATGACAAGCCTTAAACTTGCAAAATATCTGCATCAACCTCCACAGTGTTAGGATTAAAGCTATATACCACCACGCCCCATTCCCAGTGTACTTCTTTGAATCCTTTTCCTTTCTTCCTTTCTTACCTGTTTTCAATCCTAGAAAGCAGGCCCTTGCATTTAACGGAAATTTGACTAAAGAATTGTAGATGAGGCCATGCCTGGTAGTGCATGCCTGTCTGTAATCTCAGACACTGGGAAGGTAGAAATATCAGGATCAGCACTGGGGAACTAACTTGCGCAAAAGTGAAACCCTATATCAAAAATAAAGCTAGATGTAATAGTACATACCTATAACCTCAGCTTATGGAAAGTTAGAGTTCAAGGCCAGTCTGGGAAAACTTAGCTCAAGACCTATCTGAAAATTAAACAGAAAAAAAAAAAAAAAGAAAACTGAGGATTTGGTTTAAGAGAGATCTTAAGTTCAAGCCCCAATTTTTTTTTGGGGGGGTGGGGAGATCTAGATGAAATTAATTTTTACTTTTAAATCTCTTATTTACCTTCAAAATCCCATATAGTCAATCTCAGTCATCAGAAAATTCTTTACCAAATCATGTTCTGACATGTAAAACCCATGTGAACATGGCTGTCTCTCCATGTGAAAAAGAGGCCATGGTAATATTTCAGCACAGTTCATTCATTCTCATCTCACTTATTCCTTCACTTATTGAGAAAGTACTACATGCCAGTAACCAGCATAAGGCCAGTTACTGGTATAGTATTAGTCAGCAAAGGAGATGTAAATCTCAACAATCAGAAGTTACATTACAGACATGGCATATAATGGGTGAAAAAATGTGTAAATTAAATTCATTAGAAGATGACATTTGGCCAGGTACCAGTGACTCATGCCTGTAATCCCAGCTACTCAGGAGACTGAGATCTGGGGATCATGGTTCAAAGGTATCCTGGACAGTAAAGTGCTTGAGATTCTTATCTTCAATTAACACACACACACACCCAAAAAATAATGCCAGAAGTACAGGAGAGGAGGTTCATTGGAAATAAGAGTCTCAAGTTTCTGCCTGGGCTAGCTTTTAGCCAGGATCCTCAAATCTCAGCCTCCTAAATAGCTAGGATTATAGGCACAAGTGTCTGGCCAGAAGATCTTGTGTCTCCCCCCTCCTCTCCACCCCTCCATCCCCCATCCTAGGATTTCAACTTGGGTCCTCTCATTTCCCAGGCCAGAGCTCTTCCCACTAAGCCACACATTTCAACCTTTGGTTTTTACCAGTTATTTTTGAGAAGAGTCTCACTTCCTGCAAGGCATACACGTAGGCCCAGTCTACCTACATTAGGCTTCCCATCTATCTAGGTCAGCAGTGGCATATGCCACTGAATCTAGCTGTTCATTGAGAAGGGGACTTGCAAACTTTTCAGTGCGGACATCCTCAAACCACAATTCTCCCAATCTCATCCTCCCAAGTAATGAGGTTCAAGTCTGGGCCACCAGTGTTCAGCTTAAAAGGTCCATTCAGTCTCCTTTGCCCTTCAGTCCATCCCAAATACTGCCTTATCCCCACATTTCCTCACTCAGGTGATTTACAGGAGCATCAATACTTTAGTAGCTGTGTTCCAGCTATGATCCAAGAGTTCCTCCTTGCTTTTCAGCAATATTATAAAAACTATGGCATGATAAGAAGCAAGTAGGCCATTTTTAAAGGGACTAGTAGGTTTCTAGAGAGACTCGTAAACTAGATGATGTAACTCCTTTGTACAACTACTTAAAAATATGTACATATACAGAAAAAATTAAAACTTAGAGGTGATAATTCTAAGTCAAGATTTATTCTCAAAGAAGCACCATATACAACCTACCAACAGTAGTATATGTACTAAATATGAGAGCAAAAATACATACATGTCAATAGAATTCTTGAACACTGTCATTCCATCCCAGAAAGAGAAAAAGTATCGGAATTGGAAGATCACATTCAAAAATAGTCTTTGAGTAAGTACATTGGGAAAACAGCTGGAGCTGAAACTTTGCCACTACAAAGACCACCAGTTAGTTAGTAAGCAGCATCTGCATACTTTGTACTATAAAGTCAAACTTTCCCCTGTTTTTGTCATTAAACTAATGCATTTCGGCTGCTGTATCTTGTGGCTTACAAATTATCAGGAGCTTGGAACATTCACAGTCATTTGAAGAGCCAAAAAAGATGTCATTCTCCATGTTACAAATGGAACTTATTAAGAACAAACATAAATATCATGAGGGGGAAAAAATCTAGTCACTAAGCTTAACTTTGCCTTCAGATCTGTTTGGTCTTACCATGACCAGCTTCCAACAAGGAACAAAGGACAGACAACTTGCTTTAAAGTAGATGACAATCTGGTATGGGTATGGTTAAAGTTTTGCCTTAATATTCAGTACCCAAAGACACAGGGTGAACTGTTCCTGGCAGTTAGTGTACATTCTAAATATGTGGATTAAAATATATGTATGTTGATAGAATTCTTGGGCCACCATCTCTAGCAAATGAGAAAATAGCTATATCCTTTGGGATTCCAAGTACATTCCTTAACTGGTTTGTTCCTTTTGTTTGTGGAAACTCACATTGGAGAAAGATTATCTAGTCATTCCATTGTGCATTTAGACTGCCTAATTTACAGAATATTTTATTATAGACTAACACAACAGTTTTTAAAAAATGATTAGACTCATGTCTGAAAAGGAAAACTCTAGAGTCTAGACAATTTGTTGCAGATTCCTAGACTATTATTTTTTTCAGATGACCTCACTATATGTGGGTAATGAGTCAATGTCTCTATCCCTACTTCAAAATGAATGAGAATCTCAGTCACTATTTCAACAGTCCCATTGCAAAGGACAGTGGCTAAGAGTTCATTCTCTGCAGTCAGAATTCCATTCTTCATTCCAGGCCCATCTTTGGTTCTTAGGAGGAGTGACGTGGGTTCCATTTCACTTCTATAAAATTAGGTCAGCAATAAGGGCTGCTCATTTGCTGTTGTTTGGGTCAAATGACAAATTATATTTGACTTTGTGACTAGAAAACCATATGTACTGAAAAAATAGGCCCATCCCTAATATTTGTGGAATCTGTATCAGGAGTACAAATGAAGGCTCAAATATCACTGGTCTAAATAAAGGTAGGAAGTCAAATTCAACAAACTATTCATTAGAATGCTTTGTTTATTATCCAATTATACATTATCTACTAAACAGATTCATAAAAACCTAGGATCATTCCAGTTCCAAGCCAGAATGTAGTATGTAGGAGAGAGTCAGTATTCTTCTCTTCAAGAAGCAACTACTGGCTGGGAATGTGGCTTAGTAGTAGAGTGCTTTCCTAGCATGCATGCAGCCTTGGGTTTGATTCCTCAGTACCACATAAGCAGAAAAAGCCAGAAGTGGTGCTGTGGCTCAAGTAGTAGAGTGCTAGCATTGAGCAAAATAAGTTCAGAGATAGTGCCTAGGCCCTGAGTTCAATCCCCAGGACAGCAGCAACAGCAGCAGCAGGAGGAGGAGGAAGAAGAGGAGGAAGTGGTGGAAGAGGAGGAGGAGGAGGAAGAGGAAGAAGAAGCAGCAACTACTGCCAGGTGCTGGTGACTCATGCCTGTAATCCTAGCTACTCAGGAAGCTGATATTTGAGGACCACAGTTCAAAGCCAGCCTGGGTAGAAAAGTCTATGAGACTCTTTATCTGCAATTAACCACCCAAAAACTTTAAGTAGAGCTGTGGCTCAAAGTGGTAGAGCACTAGCCTTGAGCAAATGAGCACAGGGATCAGTGCCCAGGACCTGAGTTCAAGCCCTACCCCCCACGCAGAAAGCAACTACTCTTAGCTATGTCTTAGGTCTAGGGTGTACACCCTAATGCAGACACCAAGAGGGCCAATAATCATGCAGAAAGAGATGTTTGAGTTCAAAATCCCCAGATTCCAAGTACCTACAACTGTTCTTGCCCCTCATAACACCTCACTCATAGGAAAGAAGATTCAAGTAAAAGTCTCAGTGTGGTACCCAGAAAACAACTTGTTCAGGTAAGGCCTATAAATTTTAAATATTATTTCAGGTGAGGATACTGCTCTCTGCTATACATTAATAAGATTGTTTTAAAAGATAAAGCAATTTAATAGTATACTATTGAATATTAGCCTACTCAAAATAGAAAGATAAACACCCTTGCTTGCTCTGTCCAGCAATCACCATGACAAAAGTTAAAGAATTACTCATGCAACAATATTCATCACTCTACAATGTCTATAGACACATATGCTCCAGAAGAAGCAAATTGAGGTAAAGAACCACATGAACTCCTAGAAGGCAGATAAAGAGTCTAGGGAGATTATTTTAAAGGAGTAGACTTTGAACACAGAACACCAAGCACAAGACTGTATGGAGAACATGATCTTTATGAGCATGGTATCTGAGTGCAATAAGTATTGGAGAATGTAGTAAGAGTGAAACTACAAGGTTTAATAAGACTATCCAGGTTTATCAGGCCAGAGAGAATGTAGCACTCTGAGAAATGCAGGTTCTTTGCTAACCATCAGTAGCTGCCTGTGTTAAAATTCTAAGTGGACTGACCACTGGGTACTGGTGGCACAAGAGGCTAAGATCTGGGGACCAAGGTTCAAAGCGAGTCTTGGCAGAGAAATTCTTTTCACCAATTAACCACCAAAAAGCTAGAAATGGAACTGTGGCTCAAGTGGTACAGCACCAGCCTCAAGAAAAAAAATGCTCTGGGACAGTGTCCAGGCCCTATGAGTTCTGAGACAGGTGTGTGTGCAAACGCACACACACACACACACACACATACACTAGGGCTAGGAGTATAGTATGGAGGTAGAGCATTTGTCCAGCTTGTAGGAAGCCCAGGGTTTCAGCCCACGTACCCTCAAAAAATTTAAAAATCAGATAAGAATAAAAATATAGCCTCTGTTATTGGGAACTAAATTAGTTTGGATGGGTGAGATTTAGTATGTTATTTTAACATACAACCACCAAAAAGAAAAATTTAGACTAAATGTGAGAGAGTTCTTACCTATAGAGAATTTACAATACTTAAATATAGAGGTGAATTTTAATAAGAACCAAGGAGGTCATAGTCATAGCTTAATAAGATTGGTGAGCAAATTCAATTTCCCAGGACAAAATTTTTAACTTCCTTGAGCCAACACAATTTCCTTCAACAAACATTTGAATAAGCCTACAGGCTAATGAAGTTTTCATTTTATAGGATTTAACATCAGGAGATTAAAAATGAAACTCTACATTTCTTTGATCTTTCTTACCTGACAGGACCTTGTAAATACCAGCCATCTGCTCTAAATTGTTAAAGCACTTGTAATAACAGTGTTTACTCTATCTCTGTATTTCTTTAACTTTAAACCAAGTGGGTCTTATTGCTCAGTTCAGATGAAAGAGCTGGAGAATTACAGATTTGACCATCAAGAGCAGGACTAGATCACCATGACATACTTAATTTGAAGAAGAAAAGGTTCCAGAAGACCTGCAGATACAGAGATCAGAGGAATAGACTAAGAAACCTCAGTCTCTCATGCCTCCCATTTTACCTCTTTAGCTACAACCTCCAAACTGTATTTTCTTCATTGATCCCATTTGAAGCTATGTTCTAAAAGTCAACTAAGTGATTCTCCTTATGGCATCTACTCTACCAATGTTTTCTTTTAAATTTTCTAAGTTAATATCATTTAGATGGAGAAGTGAGGTTCATCTCAATGCATCTACACACTCAATCCATTTTGATCAGTCACCCTGTTTAGTTGTTATATTTACAAATAAACTCAATTTTGAAAAAAAATGTATAGTATAATCTCTAGGAGCAATTTTAGCATAAAAGCAAAAACAGAAATTTGATATTTTAACTTGTTAAAATACTTTTTAGGTTTCATTGTCCCCATTTATTAAATAGTAAACTAAACACTTCCATACAACTGTGACTTAACTTTTGTGAACAAATATATTGACCTAAACACATGCTAAGAGTGACCAAACAACTTAATCTGTGAATACTGAATGAAAGAATCTGATTAAACCCTAGCCAAGAATGATAGAAAGCTAGTAATAAAAACTCAGCATATACAGTTCAGGTCAAGTGGAATGCAGCAATTGACAAATCCTCTTCAAACAGAAAAGATAGAAAAACAGCAGTGTGCTGCAAGTCAAGCAACTCATAGATTCTTTCCATATTTAGAAGCTAATTATTCTCCAAGACTGCTCTAAACAGTTAGTTTATGTTAAGCAGGAAAGCCATTAAAACCCTTGCCAGAACCTAGAGTGAGCAAATGCAGTAGTGGTACTCAGTAGAAACTATTCTGAAAAGGAACTATACAACTTGTGGGAAGGGACAGGAGGGAAAAAGTGGGAGAGAATGAAGGAAGGGGTGAAATTTTCAAAAAAAAAAAAAAAAGAGGTACTTATTACCTGACTTATAAAGGGGTAATCTCTTTATCACCTTTGTAATAACAATGGTTTTTTAAAGAATTCAATAAAGATATAGAAATCCTGAAATTTAAAAAAATCCTTGCCAGAATTCTTACCATAAAATAGTTAAAATACATAAACTACATAATATGTTTGAATCCATCAAGTACTAAGAACTATAGTTTTAGGGCTGGGATTATGGCCTAGTGGTAGAGTGTTTGCCTCGCATACATGAAGCCCTGGGTTCGATTCCTCAGCACCACATATATAGAAAAAAACAGAAGTAGTGCTGTGCTCAAATGGTAGAGTGCTAGCCTTGAGCAGAAAGAAGCCAGAGAAGTCAGGCCCTGAGTTCAAGCCCAAGGGCTAGCAAAAAAAAAAAAAAAACTATAGTTTTTAGATGGGTCTGATAGCTTACACCTGCAATCCTGTAATCCTAGCTACTCAAAAGGCTGAGATCTGAGGATGGAGATTCAAAGCCAGCTCAGAAAAAGAGAGACTCCAATTAACCATCTCCAATTAATCTCCAATTAACCATCAAAATGCTGGAACAGCACTAATCTTGAGTGAAAAATGCGAAGTCCTGAGTTCATGCCCCAGTACTGTCACAATCATACACACAAAACCACATATATGTACTTCTAGCAAAGTACAGAAATCCAGAGATCCTAATTATCCTGATTTATAGTCTTCCTGTGATATTTATATTAACACAGCCCTCTCCCCATGGAAACTAACTGAACTACATAGGTTAACTTTCAGGCCAAAACCAATCTTCAAAGTCAACAACTGGTTGGATAGGCTGATTAATAGGCAAATACTTTGACTTCATAGTCGATGCAACTCAGATGATAAAGGTCCACCGACAAATTAAAACCTCCTCTGAATTGGCATGGGGCATTTATCTTTTGTGTCTTTATCTAGTAATTGTGTAATATTAGTAGGATATGCTATACTAAACACTGTAGTAAGTAGGGGAAATTCTGGATCCAAAACCATCTGTCCATAGGAGCTCTTAATAAGGGATAGTGATTGTGCCAATATTTTTTATAATATTGGAAAGGTTGATCTTATTTCCTCACTGTGTATAGATTTTATAAACTACATTTTTTGTTTTGTTTGTAGTTTATTTCGCTTAGCATCATATTAGCCATTGAGCTATTGTCTTCCTCTGCTAGGACTATCCTAGATTATAAACTACATTTAACACTAATGTACTGAATAGGAAATTGCATAGGTGGTCAGGTCAGCCATTTTCTCACCTCCTTCCTCACCAACTACTATTTATTATTGACTGGCTACTCTAATTAAAGCAGTCTTCTAGACATGAGTCAGTAACAAAGAATAAAATGTAGTACCTCTAACTAGTCCTGGAGTATGCATGTGCCACCTTCTTCATGACTTCTTTAGAATTTCCAAGGAAAGAATAATCATTCACTTCTTTGAGCTCACGAGGGCTCTGTGAAGGAAATGAAGCCTGTTCTGGACTTAGAAACATGCACAAGACTTACACAGAAAAGAGGAACGTGATTTTTAAAATAAGGAAAATGACATCATAAATGCAAGAAATGTGAATGTTCGTGGAAAGTTCCTAGAACAATGTAATGACCAAGTTAGTTAGAACCGAAAAAGTAAGAAACCTATTTATTTTGGAATACCTATTTTCAGCAATACACTGGAAATTTTAAATGAAACTGAATAATATGGAAACTTTCTTGCCCTCAGAAAACTAAAATTGAATAAAGAGAGACAGACACAGAAACAAAGAATTGTCCTCAAATGTTATCAATATACATACGTAAAAATTGAACTGGGTAAATTCAGAGGGTAAGTGGGACTGGAAGAGATGGGAAGAGAATGAGGAAGGGATGACATTGAGCAAGATGCATTGTACTCATAAATTGACATGTTGAAGGCCTTTTGTCCAACTACTTAAAGATAATAAATAAAGGTGCTATGATATGGCATGACAGGAGTCATGAGGACATAAAGACATTAATGGCCAAACCTGCAAGGGTATGAAAAGAATTATTCAGATTAGTATTTAAGTCAGGCGCTGGTGGCTCACACTTGCAATAGATCTGAAGATCTCAGTTCAAAGCTAGCTCAGGCAGGAAAGTCCATCAGACGCTTACCTGTAATTAACCGCCAAAAATTCTGGAAGTAGAGGTGGCACAAGTGGTAGAGCAAAGAACTGAGGAATAGGGCCCAGGCCCTAAATTAAATCCCCATTACTGGCACAAAATTTTTTTAAATAAAAGTCTATTTTTTAAAGAATAGTGATTAAGTTAGATCATAGAAAGTAAATTAGGATAACCACATATGCAAAACCAGAGGTTATCTTAAATGAACTGAGGTTATGAGTTTAGACTTTTTACAAAGTTCTTTTTGCTGATCAAGCTAATTCATCTCTCCTTATACAACTCACCATGGAGTATTTTTTATAATTTCCCATTTTATTTTCATGTTTATTTTAACACATTATGTGGGACTTAACATGTTGTTTAGATCCCGACACAGTGGTTTAATTCGAAATCTCTGATACAAAAGAACACCTGATTCAAGCTCAGTGTTGGCAATCTATCCTTATTTGGCTTCCTTAGGTTGCTAGGCTAATATGGAGAAGGTTACTGCTTAGGGGAACAAAATTAACTAAATTCTAGGTACTTAAAATACTTCCCAGTCTAAATACAAACATGCCAATCACCCCAAGTACTCTTTATTTATTTATTTTTTATTATTTTTTTTTTTTTTGGCCAGTCGTGGGCCTTGGACTCAGGGCCTGAGCACTGTCCCTGGCTTCTTCCCGCTCAAGGCTAGCACTCTGCCACTTGAGCCACAGCGCCGCTTCTGGCCGTTTTCTGTATATGTGGTGCTGGGGAATCGAACCTAGGGCCTCATGTATCCGAGGCAGGCACTCTTGTCACTAGGCTATATCCCCAGCCCCACCCCAAGTACTCTTGACAGGCTCTTTTACTTCCACTTTACCTCACTCTGTGTAACGGCCTCTCTCTTTTTTCACACTTACTTAAGAATCTTATTAAATGATACCAAAGATTTCTCTGTTCTATATGATGAAAATTCTCTCTTTCCATCGATTAAAAAAACAAACACATTTTCAAATATCCTTTGATTTTAAGATAATCTTGATACCAGAGTGCCAATCACTCCCAGACTTCTTAGCAGGCTTTTTTTTTTTTTTTTTTTTTTTGGCCAGTCCTGGGCCTTGGACTTCAGGGCCTGAGCACTGTCCCTGGCTTCTTCCCGCTCAAGGCTAGCACTCTGCCACCTGAGCCACAGCGCCGCTTCTGGCCGTTTTCTGTATATGTGGTGCTGGGGAATCGAACCTAGGGCCTCGTGTATCCAAGGCAGGCACTCTTGCCACTAGGCTATATCCCCAGCCCCCTTAGCAGGCTTTTTTGAATGCAAAACCCATGGAGGATCCTAAAGTTTCCACTCCTGATTTTCATGCACTCACAAGAAGGACTTCCCATATGTCTTTTTTTTTAATTGTGGGGCTTGAACTCAGGGCCTGGGCACTTTCCCTGAGCTTTTTCACTTAAGGCTAGGCTCTACCACTTTGAGCCACAGCTCACTTCTTGATTTCTAGTGATTAACTGGTTAACTGGTGATTAACTGGACTTTCTTGCTCAGGCTGGCTTCCAATGATAATCTCGGATCTCAGTCTCTGGAGTAGCTAGGATTACAGGCTTGAGCCACCTGAACCTGGCCAAATGCTTTCTTTTGTCCATGTTACCCTACAGACATAGACCCATTCTACCAAATATGGAATTAACATCATAATTGATCCTTCAAAACAGAGGCCTGAGATCTGAGGATCGCAGTTCCAATTTAGGAAAAGTTGGGAAAGGTAGGAAAGTCCATGAGACTCTTATTGCCAACTAAGCACAAAGTTAGAGCACCAGCCTTGAGCAAAAAAGCCAAGGAACAGTGCCCAAGTCCTGAGTCCAAGCCCCAGTATCGGTAAAAAAAATTAAATTATAAATTTCATATCATCCCTAATAAAACTCACAGTAGAATTTTGAGCTTTTTGTAACATATACTCTAAAGAGAAAATGTTCATTGAACTTTAGTTTTTGAAAACTAGGAACCCAGAAAACAGAGGAGGACATCTTTGTCCCTCTTTAAATATTCCTGGAGTTCTTGTAGTCACCAGCACTTAAGGCAGCTGAGCTTTGGAGGTTCATGAGTTCCAGGCTAGCCAAAGCTACATAGGGAGATTCTGGCTCAAAAAAGAAAAGAAAGAAAGAAAAAGTGGGTATAGAGATGGAGCTCAGTGGGAAGATATGTGTTTGCACAGCTGCTTTTTCAAGTTAGAAACTCTATTCAATTCCAGTTCCAGAGGCCCCCATGTTTAAGAGGGGTGCAGGGCAGCTTTATGTTCTAACTAGTCCTTCCTATGTCTAGAAACCAATTCTAGAAATGTTATTTTCTTCCTGGACATTACAACTCTCCTACCATGTCTGCAACTATTCTACCATCTCCAGGTTTACAGATGTTAAGAATATGGATTATTTCTGCACTAGGGTTGGCTGCACCTGTTCCCCAGGTCCTGGTCAGTGTAGACCTTTTCCCAGCTGAAACTCACTTTGGGGAGTAGAATGTAGGTTAGTGCTTGGCATGCTGGATTGCTTCTAGAGCCAAAGACAACTTCTACTAACAATTTTCTGACAGCCAACATATTTTCTTATCACCTGCATTATCTTATTTCCCTCATCTATCATATTATATGGAAATAATGTCTACAATGATGATGGCAGTTTTCCTGTTTTTTATAAGCAATAAAAGGAAGACTCAATCAAGCTTTTCTGTGTCAAAGTTCTGTGTTTTCATTTTTCCATACCAGTTGTAAATGTTCTCTGTTCATGTAGCATAGTATTTACCTTCTACCTCAAAAAAATAAATTAAAGAACATGTTGTTTACTGTAGTTCTGGTTGCTTGGTTGGTTGTTTTTGGTTTTAGTTTGTTTTCTGAGACAGGAACTTACTAGGCTGGCCTTGAACTCTAGAACTTTCTGCCTCAGCCTCCTAAGTGCTACAGATCACACAGAGACGTTACCACACTCATCACAGAAACACTACTGTAAAACCATAATGAATCACTTTACTTCATAAACTTGATTTACTGTCTCTTTCATTTCCTCTTAGTAGGAGTCAACATTTCTCATCACTGCTAGTTCCTATTCTATAATTATTTTTTTAACTCTAGTATATACTAACTCAGGTCACAATTTTTTTCACCTCAGATAACTTTCCTCTAGAATACACTTTGTGTTTGTTTGTTTTGCCAGTCCCAGGGCTTGAACTCAAGGCCTGATCACTGTCCCTGGCTTCTTTTTTGCTCAAAGCTAGCATTCTGCCACTTGAGCCACAGCGCCACTTCTGGCCTTTTCTATATATGTGGTGGTGAGGACTCAAACCCAGGGCTTCATGTATAAGAGGCAAGCACTCTTGCTTCTAGGTCATATTCCCAGCCCCTAGAATGCACTTTTGTGAACCATATTTTTCATACTACAAGAGGTCTCCAAGTCGTTTATGCAAAGCTTCTAAAATGTTCTTTGGGAGCATTTGATTGAGACATTTCCAATCTGGACTGATAATAAGTATTTAGGATAAAATATATCAGTGACTTCAAAGAATTCACCACTACTTAGGAGCCCCACACATAAATAAATGCAGTAAATGCTCTACTATCCAGCATGAGAAGGATCAGCAACTGGTTGTTAAATGAAAAAGGAGGAAAATTTTTAACATTCCTACTTTAACATTACTACTTTAAGCAAGCTTGTTGTATGGTTGTTTTATTTTGTTTGAGGCACTGTCTCATTAGGTAGCCCCTACTTTGTTTAAGCTACATAGCATCCTCCTACTTCTACCTCCCAGCTACTGGGATTAGAGTGAGCACTCTCACACACATCTAACCAAGTTATTTTATACATGTAAAGCAGCAAATTAACTGAAATGCTTGGGGATATCAGAGTAATTGTTTTGCAGTTATAGGGATGGAATACAGAATTATGCATACTAGGGAAGTTCTCTGCCAATGGGCTACATTTTAAATACTAGAGCATTTAAATCTAATATATGTAATTTTGTTATAGTGATAATGGTCCATAATGGAAGACTTATCCTAGGAAAAGTTCGCTTGGCATTTAAAACAACTGATAATTACATATTTAAGAACCAAAATTGTTTTGACCAGAAATTTCCGGTGATGATGATTCATATTAAAAGATTTTTGTACTCCTCAAGCCAAAAATTAAGTCCATGGTTCTCCAGGAAGGCCAGCATGTACTCATTTTTAAGGGTGTTCTGACCTCTAGTGGCTAAAGGAAACTAAGTCAATAACTTTACCTACTAAATCACCTTAATTTTCACGAGAGGCAAATATTATAATGGTTCTAAAGCAAAGCAATAAGCAAAATTTTCACTTCCATTTATGAAATGTTCATAGAAACTATCAAACTTGTTGACAACTCTGCTTAAAGGAAATTAAAAAAGAGCTGATTCTGTGTATCCATGACCCAGGAACATGGATTAATGTTACCTGAATGACATGCTCCATCACAGAGGCTAACATGAGTTTTATAGACAAAAAAGTCAGGAATCAAAGAATGTCTATACTTGGGTGGTGTCTATGGTCTGTTGGGTGTATTTTCTATATGGTGTATGATGTACAAAAGCTGGGAGCATGACAGAAAGGCAGGAAACACTGTAGGATGCAAATGGTGTCTTTATCATATTCATAGCTGTAAGGTTCTTAGAAACTACCTGTCCATACAGCAATGCATTCCAAGGATTTTAGGTAAAGATCATTTATGTTTGATACTGAGATGGGTAGTAAATGGTCTTTTAAAGAGACTCCAGCCAAAGTCAGCAGGCTGCAGAATCTTTTTTTTTTCTAGGAAGAGTCTCAGTTCATAAACCAGGTTGACCTAGAACTCATGATTCTTCTGCCTCATATTTCCATGTTCTGCTATTACACAGATTTCTATCTTTCAGTATCTTTAATAGATGCAGTCTCTTTGAAAACCTAACTTCAAAATTCTAAATTTGATTTAGACTGCTAGGCCTAATATTCCATTTAGAGTAAATTTTTAAAAGTTGATAAACGCATTAAGATGAAAATCAGTCTGGTGTGGGACACTGCATGCACCAAAGATGTAGTGTTTTTGTTTTGTTCAGTTTTTTTCTTTGTTATCAGTACGTATCCCAGAGTGGCCTGAAATGCACAATCCTACTGTGTCAGCCTCCCAAGTGCTGGGTTTACATGTGTGTATCACCTCATCCAGCTTTTTTCCCCATACATGTAAGTGGGAGAGACAAGTGTTGTAGATTGACATCATTACTGTTCTATATCAAAAGTATCATATAGGGCTGGGAATGTGGCTTAGTGGAAGAGTGTTTGCCAAGCATGCATGAAGCCCTGGATTTGATTCCTCAGTAACACATAAACAGAAAAGGCCAGAGTGGCACTGTGGCTCCAGTGGTAGAGTGCTAAGCTTTAAGCAAAAAGAAGCTCAGGGAAAGTGCCCAGGCCCTGAGTTCAAGCCCCAGGAATGTCAAAAAAAAAGTATCATATAAAATAAGTCCAATGTGGGGCTGGGAATTTGGCCTAGTGGTAAAGTACTCGCCATGTATACATGAAGCCCTGGGTTCGATTCCTCAGCACCACATATATGAAAAAAAGCCGGAAGTGGTGCTATGGCTCAAGTGGTAGAGTGCTAGCCTTGAGCAAAAAGAAGCCAAGGACAGTGCTCAGGCCCTGAGTTCAAGCAAAAACAAAACAAAATGAAAAGCAAGTGCAATGTGCGGACTTTGATGCTTTGAACAGTTTTATTAATTGATAAAGTTAGAAAAAAACTCTTACTAGATATGTTATGATACTATAGGATTATGTTTTTTCAACACTGGGGTTTGAATTCAAGACCTCGTACTTTTTTCGTGTGTGTGTGTGTGTGTGTGTGTGTGTGTGTGTGTGTGTACTGGGGCTTAGGCTTAAACTTTCCTGCCTGGGCTGGCTTTGAACCAAGATCCTTAGATCTCAACCTCCTGAGCAACTAGGATTTTTTTTTTTGTCAGCCCTGGGGCTTGAACTGAGGGCCTGGGCACTGCCCTTGAGCTTCTTTAGCTCAAGGCTAGCACTGGTGCCACAGTGCCACTTCTGGCCTTTTCTGTTTATGTGGCACTGAGGAATCAAACTGAAGGTTTTATGCGTGATAGGCAAACACTCTACCACTAAGCCATATTTCCAGTCCTGAAGTTTGTACTTTTGAGGCAAGTGTTCTACTGTTGAGCCATGCCTCCAGTCTTTTTTAATGTTAGTTATTTTTAAGAAAGGATATTTCTTTCTGCCCAAACCACTATACTGCAATTCTCCTACTTTTTTTTTCAGTCATGGGGCTTGAACCTTGAGCCTAGGCACTGTCCCTAAGCTATTTAGCTCAAAGCTAGCACTTTACTACTTGAGCCACCACACCACTTCCAGTTTTCTGATGGTTAATTGGAGGTAAGAGTTTCACAGATGTTCCTTTCCTGCCAGGGCTGGCTTTCAACCAAGATCCTCAGAGCTCAGCCTCTTGAAAAGCTAGGATTACAGGCGTTTGCCACTGGTGCCCAGCCATCCTCCTCCTACTTATTATCTTCCACCAAGGTGAGGAAGACAAGTGTGCATGCACCACTACACCCAGCTTCTTTCCTTGAGATGAAGTGTCTCTGACTTCTCTGCTAATTTGAGGTGACTGGAAGAGAATGGCTCAGAGCATAGGAGACATTCAAAATGTAGGCAGTGATGGTAAACTCGTCCTGACCCATTAAGTATTGGCAGGCCCAAGTGAAAATTCACAACTTTTTATGAAGAAGTTGCTAAGTCTTTGTTACACTACAGTATGTCCGAAGTGAGCCAGCCAAACCTTATAGTAAGTGGAAGAGAATACACAAATACCCATTCATAGAAAATAGTTGCTATACATAAACCCATGGTCTTGAAAGCTGCTTTGCCAGGAGTTGGGAACTAACTACCTAGTGAGTTCTGGTTTAGTTTTGTAGTACAGAAGTGCTTCAGGACTAGAGGTGGTAGTTGCCTAACATTATGAACAGATTAAACGCCACTGAACCGTACATTCTAAAATGGCTCCTGAAGGCCACTGAATTTCACCTCAACTTATATAAAACATTTGCCCAATGACCAAAGCTGTTTCCAAGTACAGAATTACAACCGGATCCTACAATGTGCACGGATGATGCAGCTTCTGATATATACTTTTCGAAACACTTTTGGGCAGGTTTGAACTCAGGGTCTTGTGCTTGCTAAGTGTTCTATCAATTGAGCCACATCCAAGCCCCAGCTTCCGAATGTCTTAGAACCGATCTGTGGGGTGATTAAATTTTTTTCTAAATCATTAGCATTTGATCTACCGTGGAAAGATGTATGGAGTGACTAGTAAAGGTAGCTAGTGAAGGTAGTAAAGGTAACTAGCGCAAAGAAGATTCAAATTTTCTTCTTATCTACCCGGCATTCTCCAGCACCGCAAGGAACAACCCTTCCTCCCTCCCTCTCTCTCTCTCGCCTACTTCCCAGGCGCGCGGTGCCAGTTTTTGCACCCCATTTCCCATCCAGACCAGAGGAGAGATAGTAGGGCGGAAACCTGCCAGATTCTATTACCGATCCCCGATACAAGCTTTCCAAGTTCTGCCCCGCCATCCAAGCTCCGCCCCTTCCGTACCGGCCCGAGCCCCGCCCATTCCGGCAGTCGGAAGTGCGGCCTCCGGAACAGGTGATTGGCTGAACGTAGCCGGGACAGGTGATTGGCAGCTTTGCCTCAACGCGCCGCTAAAGGGGGGTGGGCGTTGCGACCGAGACTGAGATAGCTTCGGAGGCCCGGCGGGGGCGGCGGCCCGCACAGGTGCTTCGGGGCCTGGGTGGTGAGAGGGGAAGGCCCGCGGCTCGGAGGATCGACCGGGTGAAGGGTGAGGAAGCTGCTTCCCGTGCCTTCTGTAAGGGGTCCTGCGGGCGGGCGGGTTGGAGGGCGGAGGGGGACGGACGTCTCTGCCTCGGGGCCCTGCAGGCCTGAAAGGAGAGCTTTGGGCGGAGGCCTGTCTGCCTCAGCGTTTCGCGGCGTCGCTGAGCCGCACTTGGCATTTTAGTTTAGACATCTGAAGTTCTGGTCCCCGGTGTTTCCGGGCACGCGTGGGAATTTGGGGTGGCGCTTCTTGGGGAGGGGGCGGGTTTCGTGGCGTCCATGTTGGAGAAAGGCGGGTCGCGGTCCCGCGCGGTGGGCGAGGTTTTGCTATACGCCGGGTTGTGAACCGAGGAAGTTTGCCTCCGTGGAATTAATTGGTTGACAGTGACATTTAGAATCGGATTAAATTACTGGGCCCGGCCACGGTTCACCGGGCGTTGAGGCCTGAACTTGGAGAACACCTGTGCCCACGAAGCATCTCTGGTGGTTACGGCCAGCGTCGGGGAGGATAGGGTTTTTTTCCGATTTCCTGGTTAGACTTGAAATACGGTCATGAAACAAGATTTCTGGGGTTCGACCGAGGGGACCGGCTATTGTGATCGATCATTAATGATCCGAAGTTTGACCAAGATGAATTAAAAAGCTTTGGTTAAACTAAAAATTACTCTAAAATTTTGTTTGAACTAGGACTTTGTTGATACTAATTTGGTTTGAGTGGTCTGAACATTGTAATGTTAGAAATAAACCTACTAAAGTGGAAAATGGGGGATGCAGCTCCGGTGGCTCATACCATTTTACCTGTAAGTCCTTATAGCCTCATCTTAGATTTGTTTTAAAGCACTCTTTTATTTTTATTTTTATTTATTTATTTTTTTTTTTTTTTTGCCAGTCCTGGGCCTTGACTCAGGGCCTGAGCACTGTCCCTGGCTTCTTTTAGCTCAAAGCCACTCTGCCACTTGAGCCACAGCACCACTTCTAGCCGTTTTCTACATATGTGGTGCTGGGAAATCAAACCCAGGGCTTCATGTATGAGGCAAGCACTCTTGCCACTAGGCCATATTCCCAGCCCCTCATCTTAGATTTAATGATCACCTTAACCTAATTCAATTCAAACCTCCTATGAGCAATTCAAAGATAAAATTAATGTTCTTAGTTTTTCAGGTTAACTCTGGAACATACATTGGACCTGCAATGTATTCCAGATTAGCTTCCTGCATCCTTTTTTGTAGCTTTTGGGAAGTTTTGTTGTTTGTTTTTCAGTTTTTCTTTTACTTAACCTGACAAAAACCTATACTTTGGGTTTTTACCAAAAACAAAGGACAGTTTTACATGATAAATCTTAATTTCTGTTAACAGAAGTTGTGCTTGAGCTCCGCTATGTGTACAGCAGTGGATACAAGGAGTTAGATGAAGGATTACATGCAAGTAAGCTCACTTTTTCATTTCTTGTTCTTCCAGTACACATATATCATCTCTGGTAGGAAGAGAGAATAGGGCAATGGGCCTCAACCCTAACATCACCTGAGGTCTCCAGAAATGCTGTTCCCTGTACCTCATTCCAGACCAATTAATCACTCATGAAAGTCTGCAGAGACATCCCATAGAATTAAAGCTAAGTAGGTTATTAGGATACTTGGTACAGCCAGGATAAGAACCCTTGTATTCCAGGGGAGAAGTTTTTCAGGTATGTGTCTTGTTTCCTAAGGAAAAGAAGGGCTGTTGTTATCTGGAAAATGTAACCTGGGACATGGAGGGAAAATACCTTTAGAGAATTTTTTTCCTTCAGCAGATGATGAGTTCTATCATTTGTGAAAAGTACTGTATGAAGCCAGTGCTTAGGCTCTTAGAATAATTCACAGGAAATGTGAGAGCTGAAGTACTGATGATAAGAGCCAACACCTTTGTTCTTTTATCTAACAACATTACATATTTCTGAGGAAAGGTGAGTTTTTAACTTGAAATCCCTCTTTTGCACTACCTAGTTGTAACTGCTTTTCAGCAGTGAGTACATAGATGAATTTTATTATGGAAGATTATTAAAACATGTTAAGAATGTATATACTTCAAGTAATGTTTCTTATTTATTGAATCATTTATAGTCTTATATTAACATGAGGGGTTTCTTGTTTTTATTTTTACAGTGTATATATAAGCTTGATATTAAAGACATGGTTTTTACCTCACTTCACCAACACGTATAAATTCTCTTCTATTTGGATTCCTATGATACCACAATGGTAAGCTATACTCAAATTTGTATTCGTTTCATCTCCATAAAAGTATTTGTATTAAACTCCTGCTAGCTATGTAAGTTATCCTAATTAGGAAATTACTTAGCAGTCATGTGCAAAATCTTCCCAAAGTATGTGGCTCATCTCTTGAGTCTTTTGTTATCACATCCAAGGTATACCAGTAATCTATGTGTTAAATTTTTACTTCTAATATACCATTTCCCAAATCACTGGCAAGGAGGATGGATATAAATACAAATAATTTTAACTTAGGTTTTTTATCTTTTTTAATGAAACATTTTAAGCAGCAGTATATTTCTGTTCACAGTGACAAATATCCTTATGAGTAGCACTTAGTGTGTATGTATGTGTGTGTATGCACACATGTGCATGCTGGCACTATTGCTTGGCTGCTTTTATTTTAAGGCTGGCATTCTACCACTGGAACCACATGCCTCCACTTCCAAGTTTTTGCTTGATAATTGAAGATAAGAGTCTCATGGACTTTTCTTCCCTAAGCTGGTTTCAAACCTTGATCCTCAGATCCTAGTCAGAGTAGCTAAGATTACAAGTGTGAGCCACTAATATGCAACTGGGATTTATCTTTTACCATTGAAACATTAAAGCCTGAAGGCTTGTTATAGCTCACTGAGCACATGCCTAGAGTACAAGCACTTTCCTAGAATAGTTAAACCCCCAGCACCACAAAACAATGAAAGAAAATACATTAAAGCCTAAGGTAAGGTGTAGTTACACATGCCTGTAAGCTTAGTTACTTGGGAGGCGGAAGTAAAAGAATCAGGGTTGAGGCTAGCTAGAAAAAAAATACTAATAAACCTATCTGAAAAGTAACTAAAGCAAAAAAGCACTGGTAACATGGCTCAAATGGAATGTGAGGCCCTGAGTTCAATCCCCAATACTATAATAAAAATTAAACCCTGTGAAGGGGGGGAATAGTTTCTGATATTTTAAATATTAATTATCAAATTTTATTTTAAATTAGATTTTTAAATTGTTATTTTTAAAGTATTTGATAAGCCAGTCTCCTGTGGCTCATGCCTGTAATCCTAGCTACTCATGAGGCTGAAATCTGGAGGGTTTCAATTCAAGCAGAAAAATTCTATAGATTCTCATCTTCAAATAACTAACAAATAACAGATCTGGAGGAGTCATTCAGCTGGTAGAGAACCCACCTAGAAGGCATAGCCCTTAATTCAAACTCCATTACTGCAAAATAAATAAGGTATTTGACAGTAAATTCATTTACTGATTGATAACAATGATGAGTTAATAAACCCTGTTTGGTAATACGAACCAGGAAGTATTTATCTTACCTATCTTCCTGGGATCTATCCATGCCCCGATTTTTAGAGAAAAAAATGAAATTGTCACAGCAGATTCCGATCTCACCTTGTATTTTGTATTTCTAGTATCTGTGATATCCCTCCTGGGTGTTTGAAGGAAATAGTGACCAGATGTTGAGGACATATCTGCCACAACAAGTACTCACTGGAGACACCATTTTTTCTATCTAGTTTGTTGTGTTCAGTTTGCCCCACTCAGTCATTTTTTTTTCTTGTTATATGCTTTCATCATACAGTGTGTTGGAGAAGAGAAAAAAGAATACTTTGGACTTATTTCAGGAAATGAGACATTTAAGCATTTTAAGACTGTCATATTTTTGCTAAATGATCTTTTTGTGGAAATAACTAATACTACCAAAAACACTTTCTTTTTTAACAGCAACAAGCTTTGGAACTAGCTTTGGATCGTGCAGAGGTGAGGCATGACTAAGCTACACATTGAAATACTGTTGTTAGAAACTAAGAAAAACTTAAGATTTTTGTATATTATCATCAAAGGAATATATTATTTTAGTTTTGTTGTGATGGAAATAATCTTGTTTTGATTACAGTGTTGGTTATGTAAGAATGTCTACATGTGGAAACTCATTTATTTTTCTGCTTTTGAGAAATTCTCTACAATAAGAAACAGAAACCTTGCAATTGAATATACAATTTTTAATACACTAAGCACATATTTAATAGCAATAAAGCATTGAGTATATTTGTGTCTTGTGAAATGCAACAGTTTATAACAATAATTGTGTTAAATCTTAGAGCAGTTTATTTTTCACTTGTTTATAACTGTACATTTAGAAGCTAAGGAGCTTTTTCTTGCAAGGTATAATTTAGTATGTGTCAGGCACCTAGGTGACTTAAGTGGCTATTTTAGCTATTTTTGATATATAGTACTTAATATAGTTGTCCATTCACAAAACAAAAGACAAACTTTTTATAAACTTTTTTTCAGTATATCATTGAAAGTGCTCGACAGAGACCTCCTAAAAGGAAATACCTATCCAGTGGAAGGTATGAATGTTTAATGGATAATATCTTGGATTAGTTGATAATGTTTGGGATTCATTAAGGTATTTCTAACCCATTGCCTAATTGCTTCTAATCACTGGGTTAGAAATGTGTTTAGGTTCTTTCCATATATAGGCTAAGCATCTCTTATCTAGAAACCCAAAGTCTGAGACTTTTGGTACCACCGAACCTTACAAGTAGAAAATATTGCATCCGACTTCTTGTAACTGGTTTTAATCACAATGAAGGCATAATAAAAAGAAATACTGCATAAAATTATCTTCAATATAATTGTATAAGTGAATGAATATGAAATGACTAATTTTTGTGTCTAAGTTGTAATCCCGTCCTAAAGTGGTATACGCAAATATCTCAAATGTAAAGAAATTAAAAACACTGGCAGGATGTTGGTACTTCAGGAGGCTGAGATCTGAGGATCATGGTTTGAAGCCAGTCCAGGCAGAAAAGTTCTTAAGACTCATCACTAACCACCAAAAAGCAAGAAGTGGAACTGTGGCTCAAGTCGTAAAATGCTAGCTAGCCTTGAGCTAGATGCTAAGGGACAGTGACCAGGCCATGAGTTCAGGCCTAAGTTCAAGGCTTATTGCCATATCAAAAAGCAACAACAAAAAAACCTTCAAGGTGCTGGGAATATGGCCTAGTGGTAGAGTGCTTGCCTCGCAAATGAAGCCCTGGGTTTGATTCCTCTGCACCAAATATATAGGAAAAAGCCAGAAGGGGTGCTGTGGCTCAAGTGGTAGAGTGCTAACCTTGAGCAAAAAAGGCAGGGAAAGTGCTCAGGCTCCGAGTCCCAAGCCCCAGCACTGGTCAAAAAAAAACGTCAAATTCTGAGCATATTCGACTTCTCCTTTTTTTTTTTTTGGCCAGTCCTAGGGCTTGAACTCAAGGCCTAGGCACTGTCCCTGAGCTTCTTCTGCTTAAGGCTACCACTCTACCACTTGAGTAACAGAACTACTTCCAGCTTTTTCTGTACAAGTAGTACTGAAGAATCGAACCCATGCATGCTAGGCACTTTACCACTAAGCTATATTCCCAGCCCAGACTTACTCAATTTGGGGAGTTCGTAAATTGATGTTAAATAACATACCCCAGCCCATCCAATCCCAGTTTTCTTGGAAAGCAGGGTAGTTGTCAAGGTGGTAGTACAGGCCTACAATAACAACAGTTGGGAGGCTGAGTTCAAGGCCAGCCTTAGCTACATAGTAAGATCTTGTTTTAAAGAAAAGTAATATTTCATCATCATTATTTATTAACATTGCTATTTTGTATATTGTCTTTACTAATTTTTTTAGAAAATCTATATTTCAAAAACTTTATGACTTGTATGTTGAAGAATGTGAAAAAGAACCAGAGATTAAGGTAAGTATACTTTTTTATTATATTGCAGCTTTTCAAAATATATAGTAGAAGGAAGATATTTAATTTGAGTTATGTTTCAAGCAGTTAATGGTTTATATCCTTGTGGGTGAACTAACATTTTTTTCCCAGACTTTCATCAGTTCTTCAATGGTCCAGACCCTGTGCCAGTTCTTAAATGTGGCACCAGGTAGCACTGCCATGGTGGGTAGAAGTGAAGTAGTGTTTACTGAGTAACAGAATATCTTACTAGAAAGTTGTGAGCAAAGTACTTGTAAACTTAGGTACAAACAAGAGTAACTCATGGTGGTTTGTCTGCAAAGTAAAAGATAGGCATACAGAAAATTCAGTTATGGTAATAAAAAGTAAATTTTGTCTCAAAATAAACTCATGGCTGGCATCTTAAAGGTTCTATGAGATTCTTTTGTCTTTAATTTAAAAACTCATTTAGGCAAAAAAAAATAGTGTAATTCATCTGGGTGCTGGTGGTATAATCCTAGCTACTCAGGAGGTTGAGATCTGAGGATCTTGGTTCTGAAGCCAGCCTTGTCAGGAAACTCCATGAGATTCTTATCTGCAATAAACTATTCAAAAAAGGCAGAAGTAGTGCTGTGGCTCAAGTGGTAGAGTACTCACACCTTGAGCAAAAGAAGCTCAGGGACAGTACCTAGGCCCAGAGTTCAAGATCCAGGACCACCAAAAAATAAAGAATAGTGTAATTCTAATAAGTGTCTAGCCTTTAAAGTCTTTACATTAGGAAAACAAATGATACTTTTATAAATCTTACAGTATGATTCCTGTATTAAATTTCTGACATAAAATATGTATATACTTGTGAAACTTGCAATAATCCACATAATGTTCTATCCATGTCTCACAGACACAACTAAGATACGTGGGACTTACCCATCACAAAGATTTTAAACTGTCCACATGCCAAATATTTTATTGTGTTTACATTATTGTATTTATCTTTAAAATCTATTTTTGAAGAGAAGTTATAAACACGGCATGTGGTCCACAGCTTTTTATACTGTCTGACTCTTTAAAGGTTCCAACCTCCACTCTTAACTAGAATCAACTCAGTAAGAAACAACTTGCTTGCTTTCCCTCCCTCCCTCCTTCCCTCCCTCCCTTCCTTTGTTCCTTTTTTCTTTATCTTTAAATAGTTCAAGGGGTTTCGGTTCAACATGTCCATTTATGAGTACAATGCATCTTGATCAGTCACTTCTTCCATCATTCTCCAACTGTAACTTGTTTTCTTGAAAAGGTATACATACTCTGAATTTATCTAATTTTGTCTCGAGTCAGCATTCTGGAGACATTTTTTTCTTGCACTGAAAAAGACTTAAAATTTTAGAAACTTTGAGGCTGGGAATATGGCCTAGTGGTAGAGTGCTCGCCTCGTATACATGAAGCCCTGGGTTCAATTCTCCAGCACCACATATATAGAAAACGACCAGAAGTGGTGCTGTGGCTCAGGTGGCAGAGTGCTAGCCTTGAGCAAAAAGAAGCCAGGGACAACGCTCAGGCCCTGAGCCCAAGGCCTAGGACTGGCAAAAAAAAAAAAAAAGGGCTGGGAAATATGGCCTAGTGGCAAGAGTGCTTGCCTCGTATACATGAAGCCCAGGGTTTGATTCCCCAGCACCACATATATAGAAAATGGCCAGAAGTGGCGCTGTGGCTCAAGAGGCAGAGTGCTAGCCTTGAGCAAAAAGAAGCCAGGGACGGTGCTCAGGCCCTGAGTCCAAGACCCAGGACTGGCAAAAAAAAAAAAAATTAGAAATTTTGGTGTTTTTGTTTTATTTATTTATTCATTCATTCCTTCATTCGTTTTTGAGACAAGGTCCACTAGGTAGACCAGGCTGGTCTCAAATTTTGTCCCTGTTCCTCCTGCCTCCTGCCTCCACCTCCCAATGCACAAGATTACAAAACTGTGCTACTGGGTGCATTTTTTGTTTTATTGCGATTTGTTTTGGTTTTTACATTAAAGTTAAGAGTTTGCTGAGTTTTCTTAATTTTCCGATTGTAGTTTCCCAGTGGAAGTCATAGGTGCAGAATTGATCATTTCTATGTTTAATATTAACATATTTATTGTATAAGGTACAAAAAAACAGTGTTGGTTCCGTTGAGACCTTGCAAAAAGTAAATATTCTTGACTCAAACATCTTTCCAAGTAAAATTTTGGATACTTTGATTTAAAAAAAAAAAAAAAAAAAAGGAGGGGTTGGAGGGGTGGCTCAGTAGAGTGCCAACCAGTGAGTGAAAGCATTAGGTCCCAAGTTCGATCAAGTTCCAATCTGTGCCATAAAAATATAATTGAAAAAAAAGTGTTAAAAGAATTAAAGGAATTGTTAAAGGGATTGCTAGTTATATATCATACACATTTCTAAAATTGTGGATTTTGATGTATGTACATTTTATTTCCTGATGGACTTTTAAGTTAAGATGGTTCCTAAGAAGCTGTTATATACTGAATTTATAGAGCATTGCCTAAATTTTTATTTATTATTTCCTCTTACCAACCAGATATTTTTAGACTCAATATCTCAGCTAATACAAGTCTTTTTTTTTTTTTTTTGGCCAGTCCTGGGCCTTGGACTCAGGGCCTGAGCACTGTCCCTGGCTTCTTCCCGCTCAAGGCTAGCACTCTGCCACTTGAGCCACAGCGCCGCTTCTGGCCGTTTTCTGTATATGTGGTGCTGGGGAATCGAACCTAGGGCCTCGTGTATCCGAGGCAGGCACTCTTGCCACTAGGCTATATCCCCAGCCCCTCAGCTAATACAAGTCTTTTTTAAAAAACTTATTTAGATCTACTATAGGCTTGAAATAGTGAAGAAATGTGCACTTGCCGCCATACAGCTACAATGGCTCAAATTCTTCATTAATATGCTTTTATAGGTGTTTTTGTTTTTGCCAGTCCTGAGGCTGGAACTCAGGGCCTGGCTACTGTCCCTAAGCATCTTTTGCTCAAGGCTAGCACTCTACCACTTGAGCCACAACACCACATCTGGCTTTTTCTGTTTATGTGGCACTGAGAAATCAAACCCCCCAGGGCTTTGTGCACATGCTAGGCAAGCACTCCACCACTAAGCAACACTTTTACCTGTATTTTAACATATTCACATTTAATGGTATTTTTGTTTTCTGCCTAAAGTAGTTAATATTTTTATTGCTTTAAGGATTTCCAGTTTGATTTTGATGTTAATTAATTTACGTAGACTGTAGTATTACATAAACATTAAGTTTTCATGCTTGCAGTCCTAGCTATTCAGGAGGCTGAACGGATCATGGTTTGAAACCAGCCTTGACATAAAAGTCCACAAGAGTCCATCTCAAAAATAATCTCACAAAAAGCTGTGCAAGAGGCATGGCTCCAGCCTAACAATCAGAGTCAAAGCTGATTTCAAACCCTGGTACTGACAAAAGTATTTAACTTTCCTACAATATCTATGTTAAAACCTTAATAGTTATGAATCAAAATAAGATTATATCTTTGGAATCTTTTATTTCACATAAAAGCTTTTGATAACACCAAAAAAAAAAAACATTAATTTTAAGCTGGGCCCTGGTGGCTCTCACGCCTGTAATCCTAGCTACTCAGGAGGGTAAGATCTGAGGATAGCAATTCAAAGCCAGCTGGGGCAGGAAAGTCTGTAAGACTCCTATCTCCAAATAACCACCAGAAAACTGGAAGTGGCGCTGTGGATCCAACTACTAGAGCGCTAGCCTTGAGCCAAAGAGTTCAATGACAGCACCCATGCCTAGAGCTCAAGCCCCACAACCAACAAAATTAATAAAGTTTATATTGCTGCCCCATAATACTTTAAATCTTCCCCATCTATTCAAGATTACAGTGTAGAAGGAATGCCAGTAGACTGATTCAGATCTGGTTTTGTGAAATTGTAGCATTTTTCAAGGTTATATTGGATTATTTTCATGAGCTCTGCCTCTTCTTAAAGCAGAAATTAAGAAGAAATGTGAACTTGTTAGAAAAGCTTGTTATACAAGAAACTTTGTCCTGTTTGGTGGTCAATCTCTACCCAGGAAATGAGGGATATTCTCTGATGCTCAGGGGAAAAAATGGATCAGGTAAGACCTCCACAGTATCCAAAATAACTGCCAGGAGCAGGATATTTCATGTAAAAATTAGTTTTTTAACTTATTCAGTGTTGACAGTGATAAAAGGCGACTTTTATTCCCAGTTTTTCTCCTTATGACTTTTGCTAGAATGTTTGAAATTATTCTAGTATATGTGATTATCCTTACTGAACAGGCATTTGGAAAGTATTCTAATTCATATGTCTTTTAGGTCACCTTATAAAAGACATAATTTTTAAATAATTGTGAAATTTAGTTTATTGTTAGTATGTTTATTGATGTTTGTATTCAAAGATACCATAAGAAACTGTAATATGCACTTCATTTTGAATGTATTTTGAGTCTGGAACCTTCAAAATTAAGCAGATACATTGCCTTTTTAATATTTTTTATAAAAATATTTGTTTCTGAGAATATTATTGTATATACTCTTAGATTTCGCTACAGTAATCTGAAACATTGGATGCCAACAGAATTTTGTTCTGAGAGTAGACATTTTTAGATGAGGTATCATCTATTTTCCAGATATGATTAATTAATGTGTAGTAAATGATTAGTTACTTTTATGTTCTGATAATTGATAGCTATGATTTGAACTGTGCTACAGTGTCCGATGTGCTGCTATAATATGTTAGACTGCTTTTCCCTTTCTGTCTAAAATGCTGACTGTTAACAAGTCTTTTAGTAATGTGATTGACTTATAATTAAAGAAGGACATTAGAAAATTTCATTTTACTTTTTTCTTTAAATTTTTTAAAATTTAAATTATGTACCTAAACTTTTGGCTTTCCTAAACATTGCAATAAACCTTCTGTTTTAAAACTTAAGATTCTGAGACCATTCGACTACCTTATGAAGAAGGAGAATTGCTTGAATACTTAGATGCAGAAGAATTACCTCCTATTCTAGTTGATCTTCTAGAAAAATCTCAGGTATAAACTTTTCTTCTGTACAGTGTCCTGCCTGCAGTTAAATGTCAATATAAATACATATTAATACAATTTTTAGGCCGGGTGGCTAATGCCTGTAATCCTAGCTACTTAGGAGACTGAGATCTGAGGATTGCAGTTCAAAGCCAGCCCCGGCAGGAAAGTCCATGAGACTCTTTTTTTTTTGCCAGTCCTGGACCTTGGAGTCAGGGCCTGAGCACTGTCCCTGGCTTCTTTTTGCTCAAGGCTAGCACTCTGCCACTTGAGCCACAGTGCCACTTCTGGCCATTTTCTATATATATGGTGCTGGGGAATCGAACCCAGGGCTTCATGTATACGAGACAAGCGCTCTTGCCACTAGGCCATATTCCCAGCCCCTCATGAGACTCTTATCTCCCATTAACCACCAGAAAACCAGAAGTGGCACTGTGGCTCAAAGTGGTAGAGCCTTGAGCTGAAGATCTCAGGGACAGTGCCCAGGCCCAGAGTTCAAGACCCACGACCTACAAATATATATACTTTATATACATATGTATGTATTAACTTTGGTATTTGATAAATTATATTTAATCTTTTATGGGACATGAACAGGGTCTTGCTTTGTAGCCCAGCTGGGCCTTGAATTAATAGTCCTCCTGCCTCCACCTCCCTATTCCTGTGATAACAAGCTTAGCTATGATACTTAATTTTTACCAGTGTTTTCAACAATGTTAAGAACAAGAAATGATACATTTTGCATTACTATTTTTAAAATGGTGGAATACTTTAACCTATGTACTAGAAAAATGTGCAGGTTATTCAGTTCAAAACTTATTAGAGCTATTAGGTTATCAATTGAAATCTCCCTTTTATGAAGGAAAA